>NC_134484.1:399262257-399312257 GCF_040206685.1 Ascaphus truei | reverse complement strand
TATTAACAGTCAGCATGGATTTATGAAGGATAGATCATGCCAAACTAACCTTATTTGTTTCTTTGAGAAGGTAAGTAGGAATTTAGACCAGGGTAATGCAGTTGATGTGGTTTACTTAGATTTGGCAAAGGCTTTTGATACGGTTCCACACAAGTGGTTGGTGTACAAAATATAGCAACTTAGACTCCGTAAAGATATATGCACCTGGATTGAAAACTGGTTGAAGGAAAGACAACTGAGGGTTGTCATAAATTGAACTTTTCCAGGTTGGGCTACGGTCGTGAGTGGAGAACCAGAGGGATCAGTACTGGGACCCCCGCTTTTTAACTTGTTAATTAATGACCTTGAGGGTGGCATTGAGAGCAAAGTCTCCATCTTTGCTGATGATACTAAATTGTGTAAGGTAATAGAATCAGAGCAGAATGTAATTTTTCTCCAGAAGGACTTGGAGAGACTGGAAACGTGGGCAGGTAAATGGCAGATGAGGTTTAATACAGATAAATGTAAGGTTATGCATTTGGGAAGAAAGAATAAACAGACGACTTACAAATTAAATGGGGATGAATTGGAGGAATTCTTGATGGAGAAGGATTTAGAAGTGCTTGTAAACAGCAGGCTTAGCAATAGTGCCCAAAGTCATGCAGTAGCTGCAAAGGCAAACAAGATCTTATCTTGAATTAAACGGGGAATGGATGGAAGGGAAGTAAACATAATGATGTCCCTTTATAAAGCATTAGTAAGACCACACCTTGAATATGGAGTACAATGTTGAGCACCATTCCTTAGAAAAGACACTATGGAACTAGAGAGAGTGCAGAGAAGAGCCACCAAATTATTAAAGGGGATGGGCAATCTAATTTATGAGGAGAGACTAGCTAAATTAGATTTATTTACATTAGAAAAGAGGCGTCTAAGAGGGGAAATGATAACTATATACAAATATATTTGGGGACAGTACAAGGAGCTTTCAATAGAACTATTCATCCCAAGGGCAGTACAAAGGATCCGGGCCATCCCTTAAGGTTAGAGGAAAGGAGATTTCACCATCAATAAAGCAAAATGTTCTTTACAGTAAGGGCAGTTAAAATGTGGAATTCATTACCCATAGGGACTGTGATGGCAGATACAACACATTTGTTCAAAAAAAAAGTTGGACATTTTTTTTAAGAAAGGAAAGGTATACAGGGATATACCAAATAAGTAAACATGGGAAGGATGTTGATCCAGGGAGTAACCCGATTGCCAATTCTTGGAGTCAGGAAGGAGTTTATTTTTCCCCTTATGAGATATCATTGGATGATAAGTCACTGGGGTTTTTTGTTTGCCTTCCTCTGGATCAATAAGTAAGTATAGATATAGGATAAAGTATCTGTTGTCTAAATTTAGCATAGGTTGAACTTGATGGACACATGACTTTTTTTTAACCTCATCAAACTATGTAACTATGTAAGATAGATCGTTGTGGATACCTTTATCCAGCAGTGGATCATTAACGGCTGAAGATGTTACACACACACACACACACACACACACACACACACACACACACACACACACACACACACACACACACACACACACACACACACACACACACACACACACACACACACACACACACACACACAGCTTTTGTTTAACCTTGGGGTTATTTTAGCATGCTGTGCCCTCATGCTTTCTTCTTGAATGCTGTCAAGCCCAGAGACAATCCAGCCTTTGGCGAATGAGAACCATTGCTTTCCGTTGTATTCCATATTTTGGTGTTCAGACCTTATGTGACATGTCAGCCTCAATTGCATGTTGGCAAGTACCTTTCCCACTTTAGCCGGGTATGTTGTACACACTTTAATAGTATGGAAATATATATTTACATACAGATGCAGCGGCCATTATTCGAACAAATCACGGCGCCGTTTTCATGAGCGCTGCTGTACTCCACGCGGCATTAACGCGGCCAATCGCCCCAAGCTCACGTGTTTATCATAGTTGCTTTGTTTGAATTTCTTTGATTGTGTGCAATTAAATGCAATGAAATGAATGAATTGCAATGTGTACAGTACTGTGCTACTGTGTCAATTTCAGGTGTTTAAAAGCCAGAACTCTAAAATGCCATTTTATGCACTCGTGTCTTAAGGCGGTATAGTTGGAAGAAATCCCGCGCCATGACATGGGTATTCCGAGGTATACACCGCGTGAAGTGTTTCAATAACGGCCGCTGCATCTGTAATACCCGTTTGGTATCTGTAGTCTATGAATGCAAACATTGTGGGAATGAACAAAGCACAGGGAACAGTGTCGGTGGCACCTATAGCTTCCCCCAGCATTGTGGAAACAGCTTGATGAGAGAATCAGAACCCCATCAGATGAGTGAGCTCACACATAGTATATCATACAAATTCTTGTTTATATTTTATATCATGTGAGTGCGATTCTTACCTTGTGATAATAATTTTAAGAGAAAATATAAAAACAATATCCCACTATTGGTTCTTTCTTGTGCTCGTCTCCTGTTACATTTGAAGTCACGTGTATTGCTGCTGTGAAGGCGTGATGTGCATGGATGGCGCTATATAAATAAAGGTATACCTACATACAAACACGCTATGGTTATTAGTTCACTCTGGATATGGGAAAGATTACAGATTAAGAATCCAGGGCCTTCACGGCAGACTTGTGTTCCACGTGATTTTCTATATTAGTAACTGGACCGACCATAGGCAAAGGATCCAGATTAGCAGATTTCATTACCTATCTTTGCACAAACTTGTATGACAGCTCATATAATTGATTTAGCAAACCCTGTTGAAGTTTGGAATGAACCATCCTAGCTATTTTCCTGCACTATCCCTGCTCAGATCTGGATAGAGGACCCATGCTGTCTCAAGAGCTAATGTGAAATAACATTTATGTAAATTTGTTGCTCCAATAATATATACAATTCGTAGGAACCATTTGTGATGGTAGGGGCAGCTTGGCAAGCCCACTAGTTTCCCCTACCTGTCAAGATGACTGCCTATGTTAAAGGCTCATATGGCCATCTTATTGTAGTCAAAATGGCTGACAAGTATGTTTCTGTGTATCCCTTTGTAAGACAGTTTATTTCCCTGTGTGTATTTTAATGCTATGTATTTGTAAGGCTCCATTGTGTGGTAGACTGGTAATCTACTCAGCTCGGCCAGCACACAATGGAGGCTTGAGCCGTAATGTAATTGGGGGGAGGTGAAGTGCTTGGGAACACTGGGGAAGTGGGAAAGGGCATGGACTCAGGTCAGGGGAACATGGATAAACAATGGCTTTACTTTTGAAGGACAAGTCTTGTGGCGTCTCTGTGAGGGACATATCAGGCTGAAACTGTGAACCGAGGCCTGGGTTCTAGCCCCAGCGGCTCGATTCCCATTGGTCAGTTTGAATTTCTCACTCTCCTTAAGCCTGCTTCTGTGGGCTGTCCTAGAGCAAGGTCATCTCACACGGTCCCGATTGATCTGTCTCATGCAAACCCCCTTGCTCTGTGATTGCCCAGCGAAGACCATCTCTTCGCCGATTGGTCGGCATCTAGTCTTCCATGGTTTCAGATGAAGGCCGGGAAAGAATGTTTGCAGATGCCGATCAGAGCTCTACAGATTCTTGCAGTTAATTTTGAGGTTCATAGCTAGTCTCTATGTCAAAGAATAGAGGGACATTCAAAACTGCAGGCGAGTCACTATCATCCCACTGTACTAGGATACCCAGAGACGGATTGTGGAAGATATCCTTGGTAAGCTAGATAAGGCAGCACCCAGCACCTAGCCAGCTAGAATTCCTTCATGTAACCCTCCGTTTGGGGAGTTTAAGCATTGCGTTGCTCATGTTGGCTCTGGCCGAAATAAACTCAGTTCATTTAAGTCCTCCGTTCTGTCTGGTGCTTGCGATCCCGGTGTAATTGTCTGGTCTTCCCTGACACCAAAACCATAAAGCCAAACAAGTTTCTTGTATTAAACCAGTGTATATATTTTCAGTGTGTAATGTGTTTTATTGCATCCACTTGTATTCCTCCTTGCTGTGGCTCAGACGGCCATTAGCAGACATACAGCACAAAAACAGCATAATGAAACACATGGGTTACCTGTGTAAAGTCCATCAATCTACTGATAATACTTCAAACAACCCATTCAATCTGTCTTTAAACAGTATTTTTAAATTAGTAGATACTTCAACAAAACGACAAAGTGTGTGTGTATATATATATATATATATATATATGTGTGTGTATGTGTGTGTGTATAATAAAACATTAAGAGATTAGCATTAACGAGCTTAAAATATTCCTGAAGCAACCAAAATGCATCAGAGACCATATTTTGTGCATTTACGGTGATCCACATACATCATTATCATATAATAAAGGCTTAAAGAGCAAAGACATGTTGCACAGTAAAATTATTTCTATACTGAAGCACGTTGTTACATATAAATCTTATAACAATGTCAACATTACTTACCAGCTATAGCTCCTGCCAGAAGGAGATACCCAGGGCTAACTCTGCCATCTTCGCCTGCAAAAGTAGTCTTCAAATGCGCATAACAAGGGAAGTATATGGCCGAAAAGGGGATGTCACGGAGAAAGCATGCCTTCGCTCCCTGTTTTTAAGACATGAATCCAGAGTGGTTTCAATGACAGAATTGGTCAAAAGAAAAGATAAATTTAAGGCGGCAGTCCCCGTCAAGTAGCATCATTTCACCAGCAACATCATGTCGGATAATATTTCGCCAAACGTTGAGCAAACACTATGAAGCGAATGGGCCACTTTCTGGAAATGCACAGCTTCTAAAACCCCGGCCCAGCCATCTATGGCCCTCTGCATCTCGTCTCTCACATAGCACTGTGAGGATCATCAGCAATTATGCCATCCTGCCCTTGCTTGAGCGGTCACTTAATAAAACAGTTTCCTGCTTGTGCATGGACTCTGGCTAGTGTTAAGAGGGAAATTCAAATTGTTTAATTTAAACCGTTTTCTTTTACATTCTAATCCACATTCCTTAAAACAGGTTGTGTGCGTTTTGATGGGAGGAACTTTTTTTTTTTTATTCATATATGGTCAGTTTCAGAATTTTAAAATCACAATGTGACAATATAAATATTTTAAAACATTGCTCTGTGGTTTGTTGTACATTCTGTAATAAAAAAGAGTTGATCATTATGGCAGTATTAAATTAGTCTACGTTTCCATTTTCATTAAAGGGGCAATGATCTCCTAGAACCAAAGTGAACTATTCCAGTGACATGTTTATTAAAGTTCCTCATCTGAGCAATTGATGCCTTTTTACCCAAGTCTGACACCTTTAAGAATTTTTTTAATTTTTCAAATGTTAGATTTGGGAAGGGTTCGATTTCTACCGGATAATCCCTTTTGTGTGATATCACTGTGTATTCAGCAAGTGCTCCCCCACCCCTACCTCTGCTTAACTATATTGGTTCTCTGATACGGACAAGGTGGGATAAGGGTAAAGAACGCACCTAATTGACCATCACTTTCCCCAATTAGAGGACCTTTAGAATTTCAATTGACCGACCACGTGGGATTGAATAATAATAATAATATGTTTTTGTACAGGTAATCCAGTGGAGAGGAGAGACGGAGAACAGCCTTGCACGGGAGATGAATGAAAAAATGTAGGGACTACAGCGTGCGGCTAAATAAAAAGTCTTTAATGAAGTAAGGACAACATGGAATAGACAGGATGGCAAACTCTTACGCGTTTCACACTAATGAGCGCTAATGAATTTGATGTTTTTTCATTCATCTCCCATGCAAGGCTGTGCTCCGTCTCTCCTCTCCACTGGATTACCTGTTTCCCTCAATCACGTGAGGCACGCCAACGAAGGAAGACCAGCGAAGGAATGTGACTACTTTACTCCCCACTATCCATGCATGTTACTGGGAGAATAGTAGCAGTGACATCACAGAGACGTCTATGCTCTAGGGAGGGGGTCCTTTAGGAGGAGTACAGGAAGGGTCTGCTATCGCTCAGCCATCTGTAGTACCTACCAGGACATTACATATCCCCCCCCTACAATGAGCACTGCCTCTGTGTTTTATATATTGTCACACTCACTCTACTACGCATCTGATTATTCCTTCTACAAGCAAGTTTATACACAGATTATTGTGAATACTGTATCAGTGGTTCACTGAACGATATTGTTTACCAAAATCTGGTAGCGCCGATTCACGGAACTTTGTTCTATTTCTACATGTTCTTGTACAGCGCTGCTAGTTTTACGTAGTGCTTTACAGAGACATTTTGCAGGCACAGGTCCCTGCCCCGTGGAGCTTACAACTTATGTTTTTTGTGCCTGAGGCACAGGGAGATAAAGTGACTTGCCCAAGGTCACAATGACCCGACACCGGGAATTGAACCAGGTTCCCCTGCTTCAAACTCAGTGCCAGTCAGTGTCTTTTACTCTCTGAGCCGCTCCTTCATATAAATATAAACACGAAAAAAAGTTGATAAATGATGAAGATGAATTTTAATAGTAATAGGAAAACAGGACTAACAAAATTTGAATTTGATGTTTTTAACTGTCTTTAATCAAGGGCATTGATCAGTTTGTTGTAAGAAATGCTAGGGTGAAAAAGTATACAAACATTGATGCATTTATGAAGCAGTGCTCTCTAAGCAGCCCAATCAGTCAAAAAACAAAAACACATTTAAAAAAAAAAAAAACTTACATAGACAAAAAGTATGATAAAAGATAAAAGAGCGATTTTGGAAAAGGCAAAATCAATGTAGATAGCAGTGCGCAATGTAAAAACCTCCATTACCAACAGAACTTGCAAAATAAAAAAAAGTGTGTGTGCGCTGAGTACGTGCATTAAGTGAAACTTTTGTCTTTTGTCACAGAAATTGTATTTGTGATAGGGGATGTTTAATTAAAAATCAAAACATAATTTCAGTTCCAAAACACAAAGAAGTTTGACCGCGTATTTTAGCTATTTGCACATCTATATTTATAGTAACTGAATTCATTGTGTCTGTGTGTGTGTCCCTTTCTGTGTCCTGCCTCTCCCTCTGTTCTGACTCCCTCCACCCCGGCGGAGCTGCGGACACAGGGGGCTCTGTCTGAGTCTCCCCCCCCCCCCCAGGCGGAGCGGCGGGCTGTGTGTCCTGTTGCAGCCAGCCCCAGCTCACTGGGGGGGATAGGCACATCACTCAGGATGTTCAGCGCATCCATGGGGGTGTGCGTGCATGTGTCAGTCAGTGTATGTGTGTGTTTCAATCAGTGTATGTATGTCTCTCTCTCTCTCTCTCTCTCTGTGTGTGGTGTGTATGTCTCTCTGTCTGTGTCCTGCCCCACCTCTCTTCTGACTCCCCCCATTCTGGCGGAGCTGCGGACATGGGGGGGCTCTGTCTGAGGCTCCTGAGCAGCCCCCCCTTTGAGTCTTCCAGAAATGTGGTACTTTTTACTACTGATATTGGATTTTAAACCACTTTGTTGCAGGAAGAGTTGGCAGAGTAGCTGGTCCCAATGCCAGCTAATGTATGGTATTCAAAGACATTTTATCTACTGTATTCTTGAATAGTTTGGGCTGCTTCTTCACAGTGAAAGAACTACATAGATGCATAAATGGATCAGTCTTGGGAATCATCGTACTTTGGCTTGGGCCCAACATAGAAGTACTCTGAAGCTTCCCTCATCGCCCTGGTTAAATATGGAGAAAGCATGTTAAAATGCAGGGCTCATTTAACTTCAAGTTAATTGTCCGCAACAAGCCCAGGTCAATTAGGGAGGCTTAGGGAGATTGGCCGCGGTATCTTAAACAGCAAAGGAACCATTTATTTTAACTCTCACACCTTACTGATGTGGACAGCTTGTCGAAAGCCAAAGGGGTTTTAATGTAGCCCCCTGAAGTTGTTAGGATCATCCAAGAGAGTTTATTCTGGCAGCCAGATAGCAGACCTGCCAAGCATTCAATTGTTGGGTGATAATACATTATGTGGACGGTTTCATGGCGCAGTACCACATGATATCCACCAAATTTCCAAGTTACAAAAGTACATTGACTTATCTCATCACCCTGACTTAACATACCTTACAAAAGATGAAACAGCTCCCATTATTGTATAATTGTATTTGTATACACACGTATATACAAATATACCCCCCACACATTTATTATTATTTAAAAATATATAAACACTAGTGAGTGCGTGTATATATATATATTAAGTTATATAGCCAAATAAAGAATATCACTTGTGAGCACATTCACAAGTCTTAGACATGTCTGCATTTGCTTAAATGGGCTCCATGTGAATGGATATTCCAGGCAAAAGGTGAAACATTGCATGTCATTTGCATGTCATTTCCCAGAATCCCTTGCTGCAGTGGGAGCACTGTATGCTAGGTGATAATGGTTGAAAGGCAGGGGTGTAGACATGTGTAAGACATGTGAATGTGCTCACACATAATATTTTTATATGCTATACGGCTGAGGGTTTTGTGTCACCAATTAGTCTGTCTGTGAGTAGGTTCACTGGCTTTGCATCTCATCCAGGCTATGTTTAAAAGCTGTGTTTAAAATAGCAAGCATTGGCTTAAGGGTTCCATGTATTAATGGTTGAGACAAAAGATGGCACTGTGTGCTCATTTTCATGTAATTTCCCAGAATCCCTTGCTGCAGTGGAAGCACTGTATGCTAGGTGATAATGGTGAAAAACCATGCAGGGTTGCAGACATGTCTAAAACATGTGAATGTGCTCACAAGTAATATTTTTATATGCTATAAAGGTGGAGGGTTTTTAGTAACCTTTTCACCCACCATATCTATCTATCTATCTATCTATCTATCTATCTATCTATCTATCTATCTATCTTTCTCTATACACACACACACACACACACAAACATATATACATACACACAAATGTATGTATTTATGTGTACTGTATACCAATACAATGTGTGTGTGTGTGTGTGTGTGTGTGTGTGTGTGTGTATATACACATTTGCATACAATTTCATGTAGAACGCAAACACATAACACAGGGCAGAATTCAGCACAAGCGAGAAGAAACTACCAATGATGTACCATGCATACTTCCAGAAGTGGCAAAAGCAAGAACATCCATGAAGAGTGGGAAGGCTCCTGGGGAAGATAGAGTTGCAACTAAAATCTTGAAAGATGCTAGGGAAGAAGTAGAAGACACTTTGAACACTTGAAGAATTGTTGAAGACATTAGATTGGGAAGAAAAAGGAATCAAAATCAAAAGGTGAATATTTGAGTCACCTATGATTTGCAGATTACATTGTTATTTTTGTCACAAGTCCAGGACATCGCCAGCAACAAATTGTAAGAACTCACCGAAGCAAGTAAGAGTGTGGGAATCTGTATCAACCCCAGCAAGACCAAAGTGATGTTCAACAAATGTGTAAAGTCTGCAAAGATTAAAATAAATGGAATAGAACTAGAAGTCCAGACTATATGTACCATAGCAAGCTAACAATGGATGGGAACCGTTTGAATGAAATAAATAGGAGAATAAAGTTGGCGTGCTGCTCATTTGGAAGAAACAAGACCATATTTCAAGAAGAACGTTTTCGACCTGTATATTCTGCCCATGCTCAGGTATGGATGTGAAACTTGGATCCTAAATGCGAAGAGAATTCAGAAGTTTTAGAAAACAAATAATTATGGAAAGCTGTATGCTGGTTATTACTGTAGAGACAGGACAAATACTTTTGTTTGGTTTCGAACCCATTCTGTGACATCATCACAAGGGTGAATAAATTAAAATGGCAGTGGGCCGGACATATCGCAAGAAGTAAATGACCATTGTTGGACAAAGACGCTCTTGACTGGATTCCAAGAGAGATTAAAAGACCAAGACAACAACAAAGTAAGATGGGAGGATGAAACCAGAAAATGTGTTGAAGCAACTGGAGAAGAGGGGCCCACAACCGCAGTACCGGGAAGATCATTGGGGCCTTCATCCAGCAGGGGGTCAACAAGGGCTGGAGATAATACTTATGAGATATACAGTAGATATAGCTATAGATATCTCTAACACAAACACACATATATAAAAACACAAATAAAAACACAACAATAAGGGACAAAAAATAGCGCCTCGTCTTTACAGGTGGTTTATAAACACAAAAGATATGCAATGCAACACAATCATTGATCACTGACTTTATTGCTCCAAAGACCATCATGTACTGTATCTCCTTAAGAAAAGAAAAACGGATTGTTTACTCTGAAATTTGGTGGCTTTTCAGTTGGGTGTCTATGTCCTAAAATTGAAAAGCTAATACACTCAATTGATATAATTGAATGCATTTCACATTGAAATGGTAAAGAAGCTGTTAAAATGCTGAGTGCTATTAATTCACTGTAACTCCAATATGCAATTCAAAATAGACCAGAAAGTGCTACCTGTATACTTTAACCCCTACAGTTCTGGAAGGTGCCTGGAGCAGATTAAGAGGGTTAATAACCTGACTTCTCACTATCTTACAGTATCATTTAGGTGGAGAATCTCCACTCCAACAACCTGCGATAAACATACCCAGGAGGCTGAGCTATGGCATTCTCTTTAGCATGCTAATTCTTGCTTATTCCAGCCCAACCTGCAAGTAAGGCTCTAAACAACTATTTCTACAACAAGGGGAGAGTAATTATACTTACAAAGGCACCTCTGTGTCGGGTTGGGCACAAGGAGCCAGCAGGTCTGGGAGACGCAGGCTTAGCCTCGTCTCCTGCAGTGAATGCACATTGTCTCGTGTGGGGGGAAAAATGCCAGACAGGGGGACCTTAAACTACAGAAGACAGAGGTGCACCTTGTCTGGGAGGGTTATTTAATGCTTCTGGCACCTGTACCTGCTCCCACCCCCTCTTATTTTTTTTTTTCTTCTCCTACCTTACAGGTCTAGAAATTATTTGGCATCTGTGATTGTTATTTGGATCCTATGGCTGTAAACAATAGGCAGCAAGTCATTACTTGATGCATTAATTTGCATCTACCTTCCCTCCCCCACTGCACAAGCTTGTTAACCCATTTGTACCTGTAGGGTGTGTAACACTGAGGCAACGAGAGACCTAGAGGTCAAACATGCCTTGTAAAAACACAAATAAAACAATTATATAGTCTTCCAAATGCAGTAGTAAGGCATTTAACAGTTGTACTTCGGAGGTATGTACTGTACCACTAATGGGGTTGAACCCTGGCAATACATGTTTGTCGTATGGTCAACATCAGGGCTCTCCAACAAGTTGTCCAAAGGGGCCAGATCAGAAAACATTTAGGTGTAGAAGGGCCGCACGCTTATTAAGATGCATTTAAACACTTGAAAATCTCTCAACATTTTGCAAGCAGTTAAAATATCTGTTCCATATATATTTACATTACCATAACGTACAATTTTAGTGTGATAACTTGCACTTAGCAGTCCAAGCAACTAGTATGAAATTAGCAGGAGCAGAGAGTCCAAGGGCTGCATTTGGCGCTCCCATTGAGGTGTCCTGGTCTACATGACAGTCTCCAAACTGGAGTGGAGAGGGCAGAGCAATGTTATTGGTATTATTGTGTATTTTAGACCATCAACAAAACATAACCCTCTTACAAATTATAGCCAACGATTAGCAATGTAGTCTCTCCTGCAGCAATCCTTGGGTTAGTGTCCAATAATTCAACCACGTCCTCGGAATGTAAAAGTGAAAATATATGTTATACGGCTATCATTTTCCTTTTTCATGTCTTGCTATCAAATGGGGACACACTGTTCTTTGTTCAGAGACACACAGTATGAATAGGTTTCACACAACTGCACGACATTTAAGTAACATTTTTCTTGGAGAGTCACCCCAATTGCTGACATAGGGCCTCATGCAGAGAGCATCGAATTTTCAAATTGGCGAATTTCATAAAAAGTAGCTTTTTTGGAGAGTTTTATTCTCCATATGCAGAAAAGTTCGAATTCTGCTATGTTTAACATGGATGCGTGTGGCGAGTTTAAATGGGAAAGATTCGCGCTTCAGAAATGTGTAAAGAAAAAATCGCGCATTTTTTGTCCCCTTTGCTATAGGCGGTGAGCGCCATCTTATTGCCAACTTTTCCTGGCGCGGCAAAAATGAGAAAATCGCGCCATTTTCCTGGCGCGAACAGCCGCTACATGCCGTTCGTACCTCTCTGCATTCGGAGAGTTTTAAAAATGGCGAGATGGAGGTTCTCGCCAGCCGCGAGGCGAGTTTTAGAAATAGAAAAAAAAAATTGGCGCGTTTTTCGTAACTCGCCATTTTCTGCAGTTTTCTGTGCGAAATTGTACAAAAAATGGCGAATTTTGAAATAACGATGCTCTCTGCATGAGGCCCTTTGTTCTTTGAAAAATATATAAATGAAAAAAAATAAAAAAAATTATGCATAGGCCTACATACATCACTGGAAGTACATTTAAAAACTTTACAAGCAGGATTTAAAAAGTGTGTGTGTGTTTGTGTGTGTGTGTTTATATATATATATATATATATATATATATATATATATATATATATATATACACACATACTGTACACACACAATTTTTCCCATTGCAATACAATGCATAGGATATTTATTTGTTGTGCTAAATTCAGTAATGTTTACCATATTTTCTGAATCAGTTAGGTCAATCTTGAGCTATGCTGCAAAGTCATGTATTGAAAGTAATACAGGAAGATCAGCAGCAAAAAATATATATATTTTTTAGCAAGTCCATTTAGAGAGAAAAAAACGCAAATCTCAAATCTCTATTCAGTGCTGTGTATTGCACTCCAGGCTAAAACATACATACAGGACTATCTACTTACTCATGGTGATCTCCTCATTCTGATGTTAATAGGCCTATTGGAGGCACAGTTTTAAACAAAAACTCAGATACAATGTAAACAAGATCACACTTTCTTTGTGACTGCTTTATCACGCGCACACGCACACGCACACGCACACGCACACACACACACACACACACGCGCACACACACACACACACACACACACACACACACACACACACACACACACACACACAATTCCTCACATACAAATACAAGATTATAAATTGCTTTAATTTATTTCTTAGCCATTAACAGTCAATATTTCATACAACAATTCATGCCCTTTACATTTGTCCACAATTGTACCGACTGTAGCAATCAATCAGTGTTTCAGCTGTGAGGTGGCTCAAACAGTTTGTGAAAGTACAGATGTAGCTCACGTTATTACTCCTGCAGGCATATGGCAGCAGGAGTGATAATGCATTAACCCCGCCCCCTTCTCCCATGCAGCTAATTCTTCTGAAAGTGGGCTTCTCGTGCTAGCGCATTATGCAACACGTTATTACGCTAATGGGAGAAATAACCAGTAGAACATCAGTAGATGTGTTCGGGATAGCTGATGGATGTCGCAATGGCTGATGGAACAAATATTCTGATACATCGTTACGTGAGTGGGTTTTTCTAACGGTCAATACTGCTAAACTGTGCATAAATGAGTTTGTACATTCATAGTAGGCAATGCCTCTTATTTATAGTAACCAAATATAGTACAAAGCCAAGCTTTAAAGAGGAACGTTCTCTTCCTCCGTTATTGCCTGATGTGAGCTAGAGCGCATTGCCCTCAAACGCTTGTCTTTAAAATATTTCCTCACTTCATATAAAGGAGGCATTAGCTACCACAGTGGTACTCACTACTTTCTGACATGGGAACAGAGGGAGAAGAGCCTTTAAAAAAAAAAAAATGGTGATGACGACTTTATTCTTAGGCTGCGTCCTCTGTGTCACTGACCGCACTTGGCGCTTAGAGTGATCAGCACAATGAATGGACATGTTCCCGCCCTTGCTCGCACGCTCAAGGCGCTTGCCGAGACAGATTCATTTGTCTTTCAGCCGCGCTGAGGAGTCACATGACATCCTCAACCAATCAGCGCCAATCACTGCTCAGCCACACCCCCGGCAACACCCCCCACTCATAAAAAAAATATGCCGGACAGCCGAGCGCTCATGCTCGGAGAGTTGGTGACATCACCGCTCTCAAGCATGAGCGCGGTCAGCGGCACAGAGGAAGCAGCCTTAGCATTGAGAAGCCATTGATATGTAGTGAAGATGCTCTCAGCACGCATCTCTCTATTGCATGGACCACACAGCAAAATTGACCACCCAGCAGAATTGACAGAGCTTTAGCCTTTTCTTTAGATTACCATAAACCAGAGATTCCTGAAAGTTGGTAAGGATTTTGCAAAATTACAAGTATCTAAAAACAGATATTAAGACACTCTCTCGCTCTCATTTGCAGATTCAATGTTTGCGAGGATTCAAACTTGTTAAAAAAAAAAAAAACCATTCTGTTTATACATTTTTTTTATCCAGTAAGACAGATATACTGTAGCTCAGTTGGGTCAATAGACTTTCACCCAACTATGCACTGTGCTACCTATGCCATCCAAGAGTTAACATACATAAAGTAAAGGCACTGGGTGTGCATAATGCCCCAACAGTTCTGAAATTAATTTACCTGTGAGACATGTGAATGTGCTCACATGTGAAATTAATTTACAAATGAAACCTTCTTGCAAATTAATTAAGCCCTTTTTAATGAACAAGAATTACCATGAGAAAACACAAGAGGGCCTTACTGTACTTCACCTGCCTTATTATTTATTATAGTCAAGTATTCAGCTCAGGTAGGGAGGAAAAGCCAATGTCTCGTTAACTATTTTTATGCATTGGACAGCTGGCCTGGCGACACAGAACATTAGACCCTTTATTCAACCTTAAAGTTATGTGGTAATTCCATTTCCCTGCCACAAGGGCAAGCCTTCAAATACATTCCGAAACCAACATTATAATAATCTATTTATTGGCATTTTCAAATCCCTTCTTGCAAATTTTTTCTTCATTTCTCCTTTTCGTTTACAAGTAGTTCGAGTGAAAATGACCAGGCATACCGATGGGTTATAAAAGCCACATTGCTGGCCTCTCTACGCTTTGGGCCATGTTAACTAAGCAGTCATCAGGCATAAAAGACGCCTTCCTGCAGGGAAAAGCACTTACTGCCTTTCAGGTCTATACGATGTACGATATCTTCCAGTGACGTAAGGCATCTTGTGGCAGAAGACTGCTTATTAAATTTGACCTTCATGTTTTTACAGACAGGATCCCTCCACTTATTGTGTCATCTTTTCTGAATTGTTATGTTTCAGGACTTTTGCACAATGTGTAATAAATACCTTATAAAGGCCAAAAAAGCCTAGGTCCTTTAAAACCGTGAGGGCGCTGACACGAGGGCCGGTAGTGATCTCTCCCGCTACCTGCAAGCGAATCTTCACAATCTCCAGAGGGTTGGTGAAAATCACCTGGGAACCTCCAGCCTGAAAGACAAGTAGAAAATACTGAAGCAATATGGGAACTAAGAAAACAAAGGCACAACACAGAAACACACGTTGTGTGACCTCGTCATCTTGCAGCCAACAGATTGTAAACATGTGGTTATGTACACTCAAACAGTTTAAAGCAGTGTTTCCCAAACTTTTTTTTCCGTGACCCGGGTTATTTTTGAACATCTCCTTCGTGACCCACTAAAAATGTTATTGCCTATAGGTAAAATAAAACATTTATGAATGTCCATACAGTTTTCATATATTCTCCTAATCACCTCTATTCTCTCCCCCCCCCCATCTCCCTCTGACCTGCACAGACGCACAGTCACTGACCTACAAACACTCACACAGACACTGACCACGCACAGACACCCACACAGACAGACCTGCACAGACATAGCCACTGCTGGCCGACACACACACACACACACACACACACACACACACACACACACACACACACACACACACACACACACACACACACACACACACACACACACACACACACACACACACACACACACACACACACACACACAGCCACTGATACACACACAGCCACTGATACACACACAAACACACACTCCCCTATACACACACACACAAAGTGGAGTACAGAGGCAGTGACGGATGTGAGTGACTTGGGGGAGAGGGGGAAGAGAGGAAAGGGAGACGATCCAAGCAGGCAGCTCCCCGCCTCCCCCTGCTCCCACCGCCTGCCAGCGACTGCACACCACCACTGCCTGCCCCTGCGCCCAACTCCCGCACCAAGGGGACGGGGGGAAGGGAGCGCCAGGACAGGAGGCACAGGTGCACCCCCGCAACCACCTCCTATCACGCCGGGCGGGCAGCCACGAGGTGCGGGAAGGGGGTTGGTGGGAGGGGACACCGAGCGGCCAGCCACGCTGCGACCCAGCAATTTTGCTTACGTGGCCCGGTGCCGGGTCGTGACCCACCATTTGGGAAACGTTGGTTTAAAGGAAGTCCAATCAATGCAAGTTTATCTTTATAGTAGTTTTATCAGATTACACAGGCATTTGCAGTTTAAAAATGTTTTCATTAAATCAACAGAAAAGATAAGTAGACTATAACAAGGTAGTGTAAAAAAAATTAATAATACCCATGTAAACTGTGACAGGTAAGTATTTAACTATATGATTTGTCATACTGAAAATGTAGCACTGAGGCTTTTTGTTATAGTACAGTATATGTATTACACAGCGAAAATCAATTACAGTAATCTAGGAGATAGCATCCTCTATTTCATGAACTTGTGAGAAATTTATCATTTTCCTGCCAGATGCAGCACACTTTTAAGCCTTGCACTTTAAGTGCTCAAAGTACATATTTATCATTCTACTTCCAAAAAGTAGTCAATACATTTAACTGATCTTTTATCTAATGTTCACCAGGTGGGATATCTTGTCTTAATTAAGACTTCAGATCATAATGATCCAAAACGATGGTATTACAGCATTGCGTTGGCCTTAATATATATTAATATACACACAGTAATATATATATATATATATATATATATATATATATATATATATATATATATATATGATTCTGAAATGCTACAGAAACAATGTAAATGTTACTCTGCACATGTTAATAATAAAAAAAAATTTTTTGAAGGTGCCTAAGATCCGACAAAACAATAACAAATCACAGGAGTTGAGAGAAGAATACATACACTAGATGGTACTGTACATGAAATGTCTCTTCTGCCCTTAACTTAGAATGTTCAAATTGATGAAGTAGCATTTTAGCAGGGTATTTCCTAATCAGGTGAAATTTAATGCTACAATTACCACCAGTTATTAGATAGACGAAGCACCCAAATAAGATACACAATGTTTAGCAGCAAGATACATAACACAATGATGGTATTTGGGGCATGGTGCGTGAAAATAAATGACAAAATGTTGGCCGTGAATCAGTAATAAAGAATATTCAGAATATTAGAAAACCCATGTAGCCGAGTCAAAGAGTTTACAAATCCGTTTCCGTTAAACGGGATTGACGTATAAAAGAAAATGTACCATTTATAACATGGCATTAACTAGCCATTTATGAAGGGAAATTTTACAAAACAAATCCAGTGAATTCCCAACTACATACTGTATGTAATTACTGTCAAAAACAGTCATACAAAACACACACACACACACACACACACACACACACACACACACACACACACTGCCGACGTGTCAAATGTCCTCCCTGCTGCAGCTCAGTTTTATGTACTGCATTAATTCTAAAATATCCACTGCAAATCACCATGTAATTATTTAAGTGGCTACTTATCTACTATACAGTATTTTTCTGATTAAAATATACAGTGCATTTTCTTATCACAGTTGCTCAATGCTTTATTAAACCCCATGGCAAATTTAGCCAACCAAATATTTTTTGGTTTCAACAATATGCATGGAGATGTATTTCAAAAGAAGTAGAAAACCAAAACTCTTTTTGAGGTTTCAAATAAGGAAAAGTCAAAAATATGCGAGACAATTTTTTGTAAAACATTTTTTAATGCAATGATACAAAAGTTTCAACTGCTGATAACAGGTTGGTTAAGAGAGAATTTAACAAGTTTTGACCAGTATTGCCATATTCAAAAAAGTGTGCGTTACGTTTCATCTTCACATGTGTGGCAGAGCTTAGAAGTGCAGCCAAGCAGCACAACGAAAATCCACTTGACTGACATTACAAAAGCAATTATGTTACAAACCTGTCTGATGTGTTTGAACTTTTTTTTTCTTTTTCTAGCTGTGCTTGCTGCATACAACTAGTTTGGCTGCAGTTACCACCGCTATTTAATGCCTGCCAGGAAAGAAGGTCCATCCAAACCCTTATCTTCATCAGAAAAGTCTAGTTTGGTAACGAGAAGCAAACCACAGGTTTGAAATAATAACCGTGAGCACGCACACACGCACACGTGAATATCATCTGCATCTTGCTGTTCAAATATAAGCATCATACAGGTTTTAATTTAGAAATGCAATGTACTGTAACTACTAAATATGCTTTCTGGACGCTTTTTGTTGCCATTATTTGACGCAGAAATTATCCGACGCCATTACAGAAAAAAAAACTAGAACAGCATCTGTAACACACAAATATGCTTTATATCTAATCAAGATATATTCTATAAAGCATATTTGTGTGTTACAGATGCGGTTATTCTAGGTTTTTTTTCTGTAATGGTGACAGATATTTTCTGCGTCAAATAATAATCCGAATATGCTTGGATTACAAAATAAAGTTCGGTTGTTCTGCCCATGATACTTTCAGTCATTTTACTTTATTCCACTGTGGCACATCGAGAACAACAAGTGCCACAAATTACGTCCACGGGAGATTCATTTTCGGCTTGCAATCACACAATGTGGGCTGTCGGGTCCAGAATATGCTGTGATACTCTTCGTTGTTTATACTAATCATGCACAACATTATTATATGGTCAAGAAAATCTTTTTGCCAATGCCCGAACCATATAGTTTTGCCATTAATATGTTGGAACAATCAGTGACATTACATGCAACGTGTACAAACACTAAGCGCTTTCCCCCCATAAAAGCTGGATCCATTCATGTGACTGCCAGCGCCATTACAGGATTTTAATAATACAAGTTTAACCAGTTAAATGGATTACGTTTTTATGTTAACCCTGAAGCATGTGTAGTCCTCTCATTTTGGTGAGAGTAAACTTGATTAACAGTCCAATAAGAGAACATCCACAGCATTCGTACAGTATGCATCTGCCACAGGTGCACAGTAGGCCAATATTGACACATCCGCAGTAGTAGGGCAGGGAATCGGCACTCAAACGGCCTGGTTAAAAAATATTTATTCGATTAGCGTTTTGTTTGGTCCCCTGGTCAGTATGGGGGGAAAAAAGCATTGATCCAAGACCATGGGACCGCCAATTCTCAATTGTACTACTAAAAATACCCCATTAAGACAAATCTGCAACCACTAGGATGCACATACAATTTGACGTTAGAGCTCTTATAAATTTGTCTCCTGATTCATCCCTGGTCAGATGCAGCAAATGCATACCAATATTAACAATAGCGGTATACCACCGCTGCCTAGTATGAACATCAGTAAAAACTGAAGAGAATACTACTGTCATTCTAAAAGTGAATGCTCATGTAAGTTAGACACCTACCTATGGATCTACTAGATAAGTGTTTTCCAAACCAGTTTCTTGGAACCCTGGCGCATCGGTAAATTGCCTGCAGTTTTCTGATTATTTTAAAATTGTACCAAATACAGAAGAATTTACAATGCACCTGATCTCAGACGCGCAATTAGAGATAGTTGGGGTTCTGCAGAATTTCACAATATAATTATAAGGTTCCTTAACAACAACAAAAAAGGTTGAAAATCATTGTTATAGATTCTGGGTCTCGTCACTTTATATGTCAGAGGATGTCCCCAAGATGCGGTTTCCTTTGGCAAAGGTTCATAACCAATTGGCTCAATATAGTATATTATGCTATTATATATTGGTAGACAGACACTTATTAGGGTTATGCAGCAATTTGAAAAACCACATTTTAGATCCTACATTTATTTTTTCACAATAGTTTATTTACTGCAAAAGTAAATGAAACGATCCTTTGGTATAAATGCTAGCAATCACAGAACCAGTTTATATTTGTGCGGTATTTCTCACTTTTCCAAAAGGGCACTTAGGAAAAAGCTAAAAAAAATGAGAGGGAAAGAGCAATCTTAAAGAAATCTGAACCAACCCGAGAAATACACAACACACATGTAGACATACAATAAATAATGTAACCAGTCAGGTCACAAGAGAGCTTTTCAGGTAGAAAGGGTTGCAGTGCGCAGAATACGGAGAATGAATTACAGATCACTGCACAGTCCTCCCTGCAAAGCAACTCTAGAGATGCAGAATTGGGGAGATAGCATGAACATGTTCATCCCTATGCAGCAAGCTCAAATGAATCTTTTAATAGGACCTTCCGGTTTTCAAAGACATGCCAAATTGTACATAAAGTTGTCCAAAATCTAGTATGCTGAATTTAAACACAGTTGTAAACCTGGACATCACTTTGCATTCATGACCAACAATGGACACAATCTTGAGGGCGATTGCCTGAGTACAGTATATTTCATTAACATGGGTGGAAACAGAGTCTTGCCCAGGAGGTCAAAATACTAAAGGTCTAAAGCATACTTATCACCTTTCTAAGTTACAGTTTTACAAAACGAAATAGCATTTACAACCTAATAATGATATCTCTCTCTGCTCTGTTCAAACCTCTGGTCTACCACTTTAAAGCTGACCTCGTAATGCCACGCTATTTTCTTATGCTGTACACAGCCCTAACACATTTGCCACCGTCATTTAATGCAATAAAAGCTCTGGGAAAGCAGTTAGCTGGACTAAGGTCAAGAAGCTCATCAGTCTACATTTTTTAAACAGGGATCAGATTTGCAAACAGCAGATAGCACTTGTTCAATGAAACAAGCCGTTCTGATGGCAAGTGCACAAAATTAGTCATGCGTAATAATTCCCGGTAATTATGATGCTAGGTGAACTCCCCAGGGCCTTGGAAGTCAACGCCTGCTGACGCTTGAATGAAAAACAAAGTGGAGCAGCTCATGTGACACAGACCCTATCAAAGCTTTATGAATTACACCAATGGACAGAAAGGTTCACACAGTCACATGGTCTGGATAAATAGAACCCCCCGAGGAAGCACGATATCTGATATTTTAATACATACACTTTGTTGAGGTCATATCTGCAAACCTTTTTTATGCCAAATCGACAGTAAATCAAATGTTTCCCTCCATGCGGTAGGAAAGATGCTGGTCTTTATTTTGGGACAGTTAAAAGGGCTGCCGATCCCTCTCAATCAGATTATGGGGATGATTCTATAGGTCCCGAAGAAGCTGATCGAGTCGCCTTCTGCCCAGACTTCAATAGGAAATTTCAGCTGAAAATGGCCCCGTCCAACACTTCAGTACATATAGAATAAGCCCCTATATCTTTTATTTGCCGAACTAATAAAGGTTATATGATTTCTAAAGTTAAATCAAAGAAATAGCATTCATTATTTTCATTGTTTGGGGATGTATGCGCACCATATTTTTATCTTTATACTATGAATATATGTTTCTAAAAAGGTTTAGTCTGTGAACGATCATACTACGGTCATACAGAACTATTTACTTTAGCTAAAAAGCAACACTCGTTTGGCACATTAAAACGGCATCAACCCTAATCCCTTCCAAAAATGTTACCCGTGTGTCACTGACTGCAGAAATCTCACATGCCCCAAGGGCCTATCAACGTGAAAGGTTGGACGGGTTCCTGCAGGTTGTTGGATCAGAGCTTACAGGAAGGTCATGTGAGAACCTCAGCAGGATTCAGAACTTAGTGGCTCAAATCGCAGGGCTGGCCACGGGCAAGTCCCTCCTCCTGCCTGCGCCGGAACGGCAGGAGGTGGGAGCGTGGGGCCCACCGAACGGCAGGAGGTGGGAACGCGGGGCCCACCGAACGGCAGGAGGTGGGAGCGCGGGGCCCACCGAACGGCAGGAGGTGGGAGCGCGGGGCCCAGGGAACGTCAGGAGGTGGGAGCGCGGGGCCCAGGGAACGTCAGGAGGTGGGAGCGCGGGGCCCAGGGAACGGCAGGAGGTGGGAGCGCGGGGCCCACCGAACGGCAGGAGGTGGGAGCGCGGGGCCCAGGGAACGTCAGGAGGTGGGAGCGCGGGGCCCAGGGAACGTCAGGAGGTGGGAGCGCGGGGCCCAGGGAACGGCAGGAGGTGGGAGCGCGGGGCCCAGGGAACGTCAGGAGGTGGGAGCGCGGGGCCCAGGGAACGGCAGGAGGTGGGAGCGCGGGGCCCAGGGAACGGCAGGAGGTGGGAGCGCGGGGCCCACGGAACGGCAGGTGATGGGAGCGCGGGGCCCACGGAACGGCAGGTGATGGGAGCGCGGGGCCCAGGGAACGGCAGGTGATGGGAGCGCGGGGCCCAGGGAACGGCAGGTGATGGGAGCGCAGGGCCCACGGAACGGCAGGTGATGGGAGCGCGGGGCCCACGGAACGGCAGGTGATGGGAGCGCAGGGCCCACGGAACGGCAGGTGATGGGAGAGCAGGGCCCACGGAACGGCAGGTGATGGGAGCGCGGGGCCCACGGAACGGCAGGTGATGGGAGCGCGGGGCCCACGGAACGGCAGGTGATGGGAGCGCGGGGCCCACGGAACGGCAGGAGATGGGAGCGCGGGGCCCAGGGAACGGCAGGAGATGGGAGCGCGGGGCCCACGGAACGGCAGGAGATGGGAGCGCGGGGCCCACGGAACGGCAGGTGATGGGAGCGCGGGGCCCACGGAACGGCAGGAGATGGGAGCGCGGGGCCCACGGAACGGCAGGAGATGGGAGCGCGGGGCCCACGGAACGGCAGGTGATGGGCGCGCGGGGCCCACGGAACGGCAGGAGATGGGAGCGCGGGGCCCACGGAACGGCAGGTGATGGGAGCGCGGGGCCCACGGAACGGCAGGAGATGGGAGCGCGGGGCCCACGGAACGGCAGGTGATGGGAGCGCGGGGCCCACGGAACGGCAGGTGATGGGAGCGCGGGGCCCACGGAACGGCAGGTGATGGGAGCGCGGGGCCCACGGAACGGCAGGTGATGGGAGCGCGGGGCCCACGGAACGGCAGGTGATGGGAGCGCGGGGCCCAGGGAACGGCAGGTGATGGGCGCGCGGGGCCCACGGAACGGCAGGTGATGGGAGCGCGGGGCCCACGGAACGGCAGGTGATGGGAGCGCGGGGCCCACGGAACGGCAGGAGATGGGAGCGCGGGGCCCACGGAACGGCAGGAGGTGGGAGCGCGGGGCCCAGGGAACGTCAGGAGGTGGGAGCGCGGGGCCCAGGGAACGTCAGGAGGTGGGAGCGCGGGGCCCAGGGAACGGCAGGAGGTGGGAGCGCGGGGCCCACGGAACGGCAGGTGATGGGAGCGCGGGGCCCAGGGAACGGCAGGTGATGGGAGCGCAGGGCCCACGGAACGGCAGGTGATGGGAGCGCGGGGCCCACGGAACGGCAGGTGATGGGAGCGCAGGGCCCACGGAACGGCAGGTGATGGGAGCGCAGGGCCCACGGAACGGCAGGAGATGGGAGCGCGGGGCCCACGGAACGGCAGGTGATGGGCGCGCGGGGCCCACGGAACGGCAGGAGATGGGAGCGCGGGGCCCACGGAACGGCAGGTGATGGGAGCGCGGGGCCCACGGAACGGCAGGAGATGGGAGCGCGGGGCCCACGGAACGGCAGGTGATGGGAGCGCGGGGCCCACGGAACGGCAGGTGATGGGAGCGCGGGGCCCACGGAACGGCAGGTGATGGGAGCGCGGGGCCCACGGAACGGCAGGAGATGGGAGCGCGGGGCCCACGGAACGGCAGGTGATGGGAGCGCGGGGCCCACGGAACGGCAGGTGATGGGAGCGCGGGGCCCACGGAACGGCAGGAGATGGGAGCGCGGGGCCCACGGAACGGCAGGAGATGGGAGCGCGGGGCCCACGGAACGGCAGGTGATGGGAGCGCGGGGCCCAGGGAACGGCAGGTGATGGGCGCGCGGGGTACACGGAACGGCAGGTGATGGGAGCGCGGGGCCCACGGAACGGCAGGAGATGGGAGCGCGGGGCCCACGGAACGGCAGGAGATGGGAGCGCGGGGCCCAGGGAACGGCAGGTGATGGGAGCGCGGGGCCCACGGAACGGCAGGTGATGGGAGCGCGGGGCCCACGGAACGGCAGGAGATGGGAGCGCGGGGCCCACGGAACGGCAGGAGATGGGAGCGCGGGGCCCACGGAACGGCAGGTGATGGGAGCGCGGGGCCCACGGAACGGCAGGTGATGGGAGCGCGGGGCCCACGGAACGGCAGGAGATGGGAGCGCGGGGCCCACGGAACGGCAGGAGATGGGAGCGCGGGGCCCACGGAACGGCAGGTGATGGGAGCGCGGGGCCCACGGAACGGCAGGAGATGGGAGCGCGGGGCCCACGGAACGGCAGGTGATGGGAGCGCGGGGCCCACGGAACGGCAGGTGATGGGAGCGCAGGGCCCACGGAACGGCAGGTGATGGGAGCGCGGGGCCCACGGAACGGCAGGTGATGGGAGCGCGGGGCCCAGGGAACGGCAGGTGATGGGAGCGCGGGGCCCACGGAACGGCAGGAGATGGGAGCGCGGGGCCCACGGAACGGCAGGAGATGGGAGCGCGGGGCCCACGGAACAGGAGATGGGAGCGCGGGGCCCAGGGAACGGCAGGTGATGGGAGCGCGGGGCCCACGGAACGGCAGGAGATGGGAGCGCGGGGCCCACGGAACGGCAGGAGGTGGGAGCGCAGGGCCCACGGAACGGCAGGACTGCCTCTCACGACAAAGTGTGTGTTTTTTTTAGTGGGGTCTTACCTTTCTCCGGAGCTTCCCTCCTGCTGAAGCGTCTCGTCATGGTAACTCAACGTATGATGTGTCTGTGACATCATGATGCCGCAACGCTGCAGGAGGAGGGCCGCTGTTCAAGGTAAGTACCCAACCCACTTCCACCAGAGGGGCCCCGCTGCACGCGTGCCGCCTTGGACCCCGCACATCTGCAGGTCAGCTCGCTCTTATTTATCATAAAAGGGGCAGTCCCCATAGCAGAGCAAACAAATTAAACAACATAGTGCAACTGGCATCATGAGAAAAATCTAAATCACCCTTAAAAGCAATGGTTTTACATATTTGCATGCTGTTCAAATGAATATATGTCCCCCTTTCCCGGTTTTCTGCTGAATTCAAGCATACCTGTATCACATACATATGTCTATCTGTTTGACTAATGATGGCTTAAGAATTACTATACAAATGATAGACAAACGAAAAACCCTTCACCTCTCGTTTTACGAGCTGAAAAACTGCTGTACCACCTAAAAACATTAGACGAAGACGGTAAACGTCCACCAAAATTTGCACTGGAATCGTTAAAATGATTTTAAAATCCTCACGTTTGTCCAATTTATATTTGTTTTAAAATGTGCCATTTCGCTACATTTCGCCTATTAAACCTGCCGCTGTCCTTGGTCCACTTTCATCTTAAGGAGGCCTGCCCCTTTAAATCCGAGTTCAGAAGTAGTATTTTGTTACTGCTTTTACAACAGTAGAATGAAAAGGCAGCTTCAGCGAGGATGTGTCTCCAGCAACAAGTCTGGCATATAATGGTGACATATGGAAATTACGCTGGGAAATGGAGGGTTCTAGTGACACTGCAGTAAAACCTGGTTGGACCCTGGAGCTTTGCAACTACTGTACCTTTAATCATACAGCTGTCTCCTCCTGAGTCTCACACATAAAACAAATAATAAAAACGTCGTCTCTGGATTGTGCTTGTAAACTGTACTCTTTGTTGGTACTACAGTATATAGACGCATTAATAACATATACACACAATTACACTTCTGTGTCTGTTATCTGTATATAGAATTTGGAAAATGTTAATTGAAAAAGGACAATGTTAAATAACAAAAACATATCAAAGATTCCACTACTGAAAGGGTTCTCTGTAGAACCATGTGATAAAAGGAGGCGCACACAACGTTTCTTATGTGAAAGTAGAGGCACTTTATTACATTTTTGCTTTAAAGTTCTAAATAAAAAGGCACAGTAATCAAAGGCCAGTGCTTTTTTCCCCCCCTTACTTCCAGGAATGCTCATAGGGTTACAGAACAAGGGATCCTACCTGGAATTATGCAAGAGGTCAATGATCAAACAAAGCAGGCAGACAGCAGCCAAAAGCTGCTCATGAGAATTGTAGATGGTCAGAATATCGCAACAGGCTCTGCCTTCACGATGACAAACTGTCATGTACTGAAGGGCCAGTGATGTGTGTGTGTAGATCTCCATTTACTAGCTATAAGAAAGGTCAGCTCAAAAGAAATTTTGCTTTCACTAGCCAAAACTCAGACCACGTTTGCGGCTCAGCAGAAACCAGGAAATAGATGGCCCGTGGTTAAACATGACTGATCAGAGGGAGACTACTTAATAGAATCTTTCTTGTAGATTAAGTGCACTGATCTTTCAACAAGAGGTCGCTTAACCTCTGCGTGTATACGGTTCTAGGCAAGTGTGCAGTTTTGATTGTCACTTGTAGCGTTACTGTTTTCGGTAAAATGGTTTTATGTTTCAAATGCATTTTTTTGTTGTTGGTAATTATTGTATGTGTATTTTATTTGGCTAATAGAGATATTGGGCATTAGTCTAGAGGGGGTGGGGGGGGGGTGTCGTTAAGCTACCCAAGGGAGTGGGGGCAGGTAGGGTTTAACTCCTTCATTACCTTAGCAGTTAGCCACTAAGGTAATGAAGCTTTCCTTTAAGTTGATTTTTTAGTACATAGGATTGAAGCAGGGGCTCTCCAGAGCCGAATCTCATTAATTTCAGGTCCGGTGACCCCCTGCTTCCTGACGTCCTCCGTATGGGGTGCCGGTATCTGGGGCTGTTTAAATGTCCCGGTCACATGGGCTGTGACACAGGAGATTTAAACTTGCAGGAGATACCGACACCCCATACGGAAGACTGTACCTCGGGAAGCAGGGGGTCCCCGGACCTGAAATTAAAGCGATTCGGCTCTGGAGAACCCCTGCTTCAATCCTATGTACTAAAAATAAACTAAAGTAATGGTATCTACTGTAAGAGCTGTGCAGGGTGTGACAGAGAGAGGGACTGTTTCTCGCATCACTGCGCAGTTCTTAGACTAGTGGCAACCCGTTAGGAGTAACGCTGCAGGAGTCCCATTCAGAAGCAGGGACCCCCACTGTGTTAATCCTTCTGGGAAGTTCCCTCCGCGCTGGGCTGCGATCACGGCCACACTTGCTCAATGATACAATGATAAGTAATGAACTAAGTTGCCGATCGATCAGCGAAGATTCGGCTCGGGCGTTCACTAAATGCCTGTCAGTGCAGCAGAAGAGGACCAGAGATGCAAAATTCTGCGGTGAAGATCATGTGACTAGGAAGTTACTAGATACAATTGGTGCACTGCTAGAGAGAGGGGCAGGGCTCAAAAAGGGGTGTGCCAGAGCCTGTTTCACGTGAGGAAGGGGATGTGACTTTGTAAATGGTTGCTATAGAAACAAAAAAATGATTGTTACATTATAATACATTCAAAATGTCACCTAGCCTTGTTAAAAAAAAAAAAAAACTCCTTTTGCTGAGTTACGACAGATCCAATGCAGATCATTCTTCCTGTAATTATACAGGTAAATAAGAATTTTAACTCAGCGAGTGTTAGGACCTGCTAACGGTCATGCCTTGAAGTGGCAGCATGCTTAAGATGCTTTGGCCAAAGGGTTAAACAAAATGACCCTATTTCAAGAGAATGCATAGGTATTTGCACTGTTTATTTTTGTCACATTGGAAGTAGCTTTGGGCATCTTTGTTTGTTTTTTGTTGTACACATTTAGCCACGCCCACAATCACTCCTTTTGACACTTATACACATATTTATATTATGTGGTAATGTTTTGGGTTTCCAAGAGCTTGTTGGGTATCTGTGTGTCTTATACTGTAGCACAGAATATGCATTTTCCCCTTCTGCCATGTACCTCTACAAACAATTCATACTCGAGCAGTACATGCAAGAGCAAGCAAAGCAAGACTATACTAAGAGACTTGAATTGAATGCAGCAATTCACATCACTGTTTCATTGTACCTTTTTATTCATGTAACCTTTATACAAGCCATTTAAAAACACAAGACATTGGGTCTTTTATGCTTTAGCACATCAGAGGAATTTATTTGTACATTCTCAGATTTAATATAACATACGTATATTGTTTGCTGCCATTTCTCACTGGTCACAATGTCTGCTCTCTACTGATTACATTAATATATTTCTATCACACATATAAAAAGAGAGAAGCGAGCAGGGGCCATAGCGTAAAATACAGAAGTAACAACAAGTTATTTTAAAAAGAGTGCAACAGTCGCCCTCACAAGTGTCAATGACGTCACTACGTTTCCCATGCCAGGGTGGAGTTCCTGCACCACTGAAATTGCTGAGATTCTCCACAGATACGGACCTCATCTCTATTCGAGTGGATAGTGGAATCGGACGAGCTATCATCCGGTGTTTGAAACGCGTTGGATCTACCTGTATGGAACAGGAGTGACATCCCAGGCCCCGCATCCGTGCTGAGACGCTTTGACTGATCGTCCTCATATTAGAGCGGGCAGGTGACTATAGTCTACCTACACCGTTTTTAAATTCGCTATATTTGTGAGTGCGACGGTTACACTCTTAATAAATTGTTACTAGTTTACTCTATGGAGCGCGCAGTCTTCTCTTTTCAGAAACTTTTCTGAATGTGGTTCCATCCCATTGAAAGCTGCCAGTCTAACAGGCCTATTCTACAAGCCTCGATAAGCCACTTACATACGCCTATAATATATATTATCTTTAACTGTGCATGCAATTTCTTGTATATAAATGTATACCCTGTTCACTTATGTAACTATATATTGTAACCATGTATTATTTGTCTTAACGCTGTGCCCAGGACATACTTGAAAACGAGAGGTAACTCTCAATGTATTACTTCCTGGTAAAACATTTTATAAATAAATAAATAAAACTTATCGAGCACTTTTCGGCCAAAATGCCTCCTGCTATTCAGTAAGCCTCGATAAGTGGGCGATAAAGACCTGAATCGACACATTTTTCAGCCGTCATAAAAAAAAAATTAAAAAAAAAAAAATCGCCGGGTGAGCGGCGATAAGCCACTTTATCGGCAGTTTTTGAAACTCGTGCAATTCTAGTAGCCTCGATTAGCTTATCGAGGCGAATCGCGGCTCCAGAATGGCGAGTTTCTCCCAAAATCCTCACGTCATGAACAAATGCCCCGAGGATGGTGAGAAGCTGCTGAGAGGCGGCGAGACAGGACTTAGAAAAATAAATACATTTTTCCTGCATGGGATTGATGCCGGGGGTCTCCGGAGCTGATATCCATTAATATCAGCACTGGAGATCCCCGGCATGAATCCCATGCAGGAAAAATGCATTTACAGGCAACTTCATTACCGTGGCGGCTAACCGCTAAGGCAATGAAGGGGTTAACCCCTCCCGATAGCCACCCACCCACCAAGGCCCAAATACCCCCTTCACCCACCCCTGCTACCCACAATAAGCATTATAAACACAACAACACTAATACCCACCTCCTCTACCCCACATGATTGATACCAGAGGCCGTGGGGGTCCTCAGGTGGTCCTCGCGAGTGTCTGGGAATCCTTGGGTGGTCCCAACAGGTGTCCGGGGGCCCCCTTGTACTTATCTTTAGAAGTCTTCACCCTCCGAATCAGTTGTAATCTGCAAGTTCTCGTACCGCGACATCATCTTCCGCAATCCAACGCCACCCACCTTGAAGACCAGCATTAGGTAAAACAAAAATAAAAAATCTTCTTTCTTTTATCTTCAATCACCGTCTTCTATCTTCATCTGTAATTATTTTTATCTTTTCTTTAATCTTCTACCTTCTTCTTCCAATCCAAAGCCCAATGGTAAATCCACAACGGATGTTGTCTCGTTTGCTTCTTGAGGTAAAATGAGACGTACAGGCCTTATATATGGCCTGTGACGTCACATTTTAGGGTCTGATGGTACAGCTCCAATACGATTGGACACTGTATCATGTGCCCGCCTCTTATTTTTAAGGATGTGACATTGCCAAGGGAAATACGTAACATGCTTAAAACCACATGGCTATATCACATGGTATTACAGTCAATGGGATTGAAAACAATCCCATTGGTTGCTGTACCATGTGATAGGTCACATAAGTTCAAAAGGATGACATCACTTTAAGGGATGACATCACTTTAAGGGATGACGTCACATTCTTTTGAACTAATGTGACCTTTCACATGGTATAGCAACCAATGGGATTGTCTTAAATCCCATTGGATGTAATAACATGTGATATAGCCGTGTGGTTTTAAGGATGGGACGTACCTCCCTTGGAGATGTCACATCCCCAAAAAAAAAAGAGGCTAGTCGCTAAGGAAGCTTTTTTAATATAACATTTAATACTAGTATAGATGAGCAGGGGGTTCCAGGAGCAAAACCGTGTTTGTTTGAGGTCTGGGGACCCCCTGCTTCCCGAGATACAGGCCCAGTTATGGGGTGCCGGTATCTCCTATGCATTTAAATGTCCCACGTCACGTGACCGTGGGAATAAAACACATAGGCGATACCGGCACCCATAACGGCCCTGTATCTCAGGAAGCAGGGGGTCCCCAGACCTCAAATCTACGCGGTTCTGCTCCGGAGACCCTCTGCTCACCTGCACTAGTATTACATTTTATATTAACAACTTTTGATCACTGGCGAGATATGCGCAGAGAGAGGCGGTTCTCTCTGTGCAGCGCTCTCTGCAGCTTAAATAAATCGCCGGGTGAGGCCTTTTCAGATCATCACTTCACCAGCTGCTCGCCTGTTTTGGGAATTTTACTATTACAGGTAATCGAGGCTTTCTGAATACCGTGATAGCAACGCTCAAAAAACTGGCGAATTAAACGGCACAGCGACTGTTTTTATAAAGGCTTATAGCATAGGCCCCCAAGTGTATAGTTCCATTAGGACTGGGGTATTATATACACCTTTATACCTACTTCAGTATTATCTATTGAACGCTTGGACTTTTATTCTTGTGTGGTTACACATTATACCAAGTTGTTTTTATTAATATTGTGTTTCAGTCATTTACACATCTATTTGATTTTCACTTGATTGATATATTATTCATCTTTTATTATTGCACCACTTCTTGTTTTTTTCCCCTCAAAATCACGTGTGTTCACTTTTTTGGCGCTATCAGAATGTGTGTGTATGTGTGTATACACACACACACACACACACACACACACACACACACACACACACACACACACACACACACACACACACACACACACACTTTCTTCATAACATTGCTAAAAAACAAACACAAATAAATACCTTTTCTCTGTTTTTCTACTATTAAAATGTATGCCCTCTTCTCTCCAGTCTGCACTACTGCAACCTTCTGCTGCCTGGCCCAACTGCTTTCTCTCTTGCTACCTATTCTAAATGCTGTCTTCTACTCATCTGCAATCCTGTGGTACACCCTACTGCTGTAAGTCTCTCCCTTTCAATGTTCTCTAGGTACCTTCTCTCTTCAAATTCAAAACCCATCTGAAAAAGCTCACCTGTTTAATGAAGTGTTGACTCACTAAATTATAGCTCCAAAATATTGTAACCATTGCACTCAAATGTACTTGTACTCCTCCCCCCATACCCATTATGGCAGCGCTCCTTTCTTCTCTCAATGTTACATTTAGGTCTTGATGCACTTATCCCATCTATATTATATTTATTGTAAAAATTCTTGTAATGTTGTAAAAATTGGAAAGTGATGTGTACCTGGTTGGCTCTAAACACACACACCATTATAAACATATATAACATTAAAAAGAGGCTTACACATCCACCCGCGAGGATTTCTGCTGCAAACGGAACGGTACCATCTTTAATCACAAATTTACCCCTTATAAAGTCATTCATCTAGAAAACAAAAAGAAGAGGAGTCTTAATTATATTTTCAGCGACCCACTGGTACTTTTTTCTTCTGTTCATTTAAACATAGCAAACAGTAGCTTAGATTTTCACAGGAATACAAACACATTGGAAACAGATCTATGAAAGAATGAATTTCATCATACAAGGCAAAATTGCATTAAATCAACTCATGCAACTGCACTATGTTCAAGCATGATACGATTCAAGTCAGAATGTGTCATTTTAGTGTGCATCTAAATAAAGTGCAATAAAACCTATACTGACAGAGGGGGCTGCACTTCATTATACTGGCAGCAAAGTGGTTCAAGCAATTATTGATGGAATACTAAAATGACACATTTGTGTTTTTAATCTATCCATAATTGAGGCGTTATAAAACCCCTGCTGACTTGGTAACATAGAAGGGACCTGCTATGAAGTGAAAGCACTCTAAATGTAATACTTGGGCTCAGTCACTAGGCTCCGTTAGACTATATAACGTGATGTTGTTCTAAGTGACCGCATTTTAACTTGGCCTTCACTAAAGCAAATAATGTGACTATAACCAGAATTTACGCCCGTTACAAGCATGGTGTTAAGAATAAAGGATGTTATTTTAAAATGATATACAAATGAGCTCATAATAGCCCAAAATATATTTATCCCCATTTACGAAGTTCCAGAAAATTATGCAACGCTCTTTAAGTCATGCGTATCTGCGGCGTTAGAACGATCCGGACACTGAAATAGAGCGAGTGCAGAAGAGGGAGTGGGGGCTAGAGCGGGAGAGAGCAGGAGAGGTGAAAGGAGGGGGAGAAATACCCAAGAAATGCTTCTCTATAACATTTGCATATCAAGTCTTTTTGTTAAATGATTTTTACCCAGTTTACTTACAGTTAGCTTAATGGCTTTTTCTGGAGCTACTCCCAGAAGTTGAGGTAAAAGACCTAAAAAAAAAAAAAAAAAAAAAGTTGAACTGCCATGACAAGTTTCAGTAGTCCCCTGGCAGGAATACCCCATGTTACATTTATAACCAGGTTTGGAACAACCAGCAAAACTTCCCGTTAATTAAAGTACTTATGCTATTGTTTACATTGGGTGGTCTCTCCATACTTTGATGAAAAGCATTACATCTGGTATGTTCAACTACTCCATAAGGGCTCATAGTATCTCCAGAACTATTACCTTGTAGAAGTCCATTACAGGGCAGTTACTGTACAGGAAACATTTTTTCATAGAGTACAATCTTCACCAAACATTAAAGTAGCCATCAAAACCAAAAAACAGAAAACAAGCCTGGGTGCCACCTGGTCTGTTTTCAGCCAAGAAGTTGACGTGAAAATGCTGACATTATTGGCACTATGGCACCCAACAATTACCATGAGTGAAAGGATTCTAAAATGGTCTTTCTGCCGACACTAAGCAGGGCCCCAAACCCACATTCTGGCTGACTGACTAATCGGAATATAGCCTGGCACATGCTCAGTGTCTTAAACAGGCTATGTCACATTGGTAACAGTGAGTGATGTAGGGACATGTTACACCCTTTGCCTTTCCCCCCCTAATGTTAAGTATGAATGCATAAAACATATAAATATGTGCTTTTGTTGCTATTAGTGTAGGCCCAAACACCAAAACTGTTTTTCACAATATGCTGAGTGACTGTCACAATGGAGACATGAATACACTTTACGAGTCTAACTAACACACACACACACACACACACACACACACACACACACACACACACACACTAACTTTTGTGAGTCAAAGGAGAAAATCTTGCATCTTGAGCTATCATTTGTACCACTGGCAGCATGAAAGAGGTTACAAAAACCAATGCTGAAGCTACTGAGTTACAGTATGCCAATGGGTTTTGCCTGCAAAACCCATTGGTAATGGCAAAGACCTCGGGTGCAGTCTTCACACAGTAGTACATGTGCCAAGGGTGCGGATCCCATTAGTGCTGGAGAAGGCAACCACACACTGCAGTAATGTTTTGCCGACCTCGTTAGAACAGGCAAGATTTAAGTGCTTTTTGCAAATACCCTCACATCCTTTAAGACAGGCCTGCAAAACATGCGGCCCGTCTGGCCTCTCTGTGCGGCCCGCGATGACTCTGGCCGGGCGCCAGTTAATTAAATAAATTTAAAAAAAAAAGTTAAAATAAATGGCGGCGATTCATCCCTCCTCCCTTCCTCCTCCCTCCCAGCCCCCTCCCTCCATGCCCCCAGGTTTTGCGGTGCGCGGGGCAGCAGCAGCATGAGGAGGATGCGGCAGCCGTGTTTTTTTTTTTCTTCAATAGCAGGATGCCGGGGAGGTCAGAGCATGACGGGGGTGGGGTTTAGTACCGGGGAGAGAGGATGTGCTGAGCTGATCTAAGAGAGGTGTGTGGTGTGTGGTGTGTGGTGTGTGGTGTGTGGTGTGTGGTGTGTGTGTGTGTGTGTGTGTGTGTGTGTGTGTGTGTGTGTGTGTGTGTGTGTGTGTGTGTGTGTGTGTGTGTGAAAAACGGGCTGGTGGGGGGTGGGTGTGAAAAACGGGCTGGTGGGGGGTGGGTGTGAAAAACAGGCTGGTGGGGGGTGGGTGTGAAAAACAGGCTGGTGGGGGTGGGTGTGAAAAACGGGCTGGTGGGGGTGGGTGTGAAAAACGGGCTGGTGGGGGTGGGTGTGAAAAACAGGCTGGTGGGGGGGTGGGTGTGAAAAACAGGCTGGTGGGGGGTGGTGTGAAAAACGGGCTGGTGGGGGGGGGGTGTGAAAAACGGGCTGGTGGGGGGGTGGGCTGCTGACATGTGAGGGGGGGTGGGCTGCTGACATGTAAGGGGGGGTGGGCTGCTGACATGTGAGGGGGGGGCTGCTAACGTGAGGGGGGGGCTGCTGACGTGAGGGGGGGGCTGGGCTGCTGACATGTGAGGGGCAGGGGGGGAGTGATGTGAGGTGCAGGGGGGGGAGAGAGTGATGTGAGGTGCGGGGGGGAGGAAGAGAGTGATGTGAGGTGCAGGGTGGGGAGAGAGTGATGTGAGGTGCAGGGGGGGGGGGGAGATACTGATGTGAGTTGCGGGGGGGGGGAAGAGTGATGTGAGTTGCAGGGGGAGGGTGTGATGTGAGTTGCAGGGGGGGAGAGAGTGTCATATTGAGGGGAGGGGGAAAGAGTGTCATATTGAGGGGAGGGGGAGAGTGTCATATTGAGGGGAGGGGGAGAGTGTCATATTGAGGAGAGGGGGAGAGTGTGTCATATTGAGGGGAGGGGGAGAGTGTGTCATATTGAGGGGAAGGGGAGAGAGTGTCATATTGAGGGAAGAGAGACATGGGGGAGATGCTGACTTGTGGGGGGGATGCTGACATGGAATGGGCTGGGGGCATGTGGAGGGCGTATTGTATGTTTGATGTGGAGGGGGGTATTGTGTGTTTGATGTGGAGGGGGGTATTGTGTGGGTGAGGGGGAGAGATGGGGGTATGAGAGATAGATGGGGAGTATCGTAAAGATTGATAGTGAGGGGTTCTGGGGGAGATATGAGGAGGATGATGATGATGATGATGATGATGAGAGGTGCTGGAGGAGAGATGATGATGATGATGATGATTTAACCCGTGCGGCCCAATTTTTTTTTCCTTGGAGCAGTTCGGCCCTTCTCACTTTACGAGTTGGGCAGGCCTGCTTTAAGATGTCTTGCAATGCATCACAGATACAGTAACTCACAACACACATGTGTTTTCAGACTGATGTAAACTGAACACCAAATTTGTTACAATGCAGAAAAATTAAAAAGCAAATCCACTTTAACATATTCAGCAAAGCTTATAAAACACCGACTAGAATTACATTTAATACGAAAAGGGGGAGATTAGAGGAACACTGGTGTACTTCACATTTCTGTTTTTTTTTGCTCAGGAAACAAGAAACTGAAATATTGTGCAAAGGAAATCCCATCATTTTCATAATCCAGACACTTTGGCAGAAGTCTGGATTATAAAAACTCGAGCCTCAGGGGTGTGGATAGGTTTGGAGAACATAAATCTGCTAAATAAATAAACACTCTGCTGCTTTATGTCATTTCCTTTTTTACACTTTTACGTCTGTATTTTGTTGCATTAATTGACTTGTATAATTTCTGTTTGTTTTTCATTATACTTTACGACTAACAATTTACAGCATTTAGTTTATTGCTGGCAGTAGGTGTGACTACTTATCACTGGGCTTCTGTGGGAAACGGCATTATCAGCAATCTGAAAGAAAGGGTCTATGTTACGCTGTGTGCATAGGAAGAGGTTGGGACATGTAAAGAGAGTACTAGGGTGAGATATTCAACACGTCTTCTGAACATCAATCTGGTGCTTACTTAAGTGAACTTTATTTTCCGTTTCTGGTGCTAGTTCTGCGCTGCTTGGTAAAATTTGTTTCGTTTTAATGTCTTTAAAACATCAGTCCCGGCTGTTTTGTTCATTTTTTTTTTGTAAATATCCTCCCTCCCCCTTTTTTATTTTTTAAACATGATGGGAACCTAGGGGTCCTTGGTGCTGAACTGTGCCATTTTTTCAGATACGGGTACATACCGGTGCAGGGACTGGCAGTTCAGTCCCCTCCTGTCATGAGGACATTTAAAACCCTTGAGTTAACGGTACCTTAACTGGTAAGAATCTCGGGAACTAGTGTGTACCCGGAACTAAGCGTAATGCAGTACTGCTCCAGGGACCCCCGAATTCCTATCCAGTATAACAACAACAACAACATGTAGGGGGTACATAGGAGGGATTGCTGCTCGAATGATTTCTCCTAGGGAAGCAAGATACAGATTAGGTTAGAGGTGGGCAACTCCAGTCCTCAAGTGCCACCAACAGGTCAGGTTTTCAGGATGTCCCTGCTTCAGCACAGGGGGGAGTATATGTCAGTCGAAGAGCGAGACACTGATTGATCCACCTGTACTGAATTGGATATCCTGAAAACCTGACCTGTTACTGGCCCTTGAGGACTGGAGTTGGCTACCGCTGGATTAGGTTAATTAATAACAAAAATATACTTTTCTTTTTCCAGAAAAATCCAGATTATTTAAAACTCAGGGGATGTACATTTCTTTAGAAAATGTTATTTCTTGAACGATACATTGGACTACACCAATTTTGTTTAAGGTCTGTCCTTCCAATAACGTTCACTGGCGACATGAAGTAAAAAAAAAAAAAAAATGAGTGAAAAAAGTGCATTTAACCCGCAAAAATGTTTCTGCGTTACTGAATCAGGAGCATAAATGCCTCAAAGTGTCAAATATTGGTTAATCTATTGATGAAAGGGCATTTTACATGCTGAAGATCAACATGTTGCAAGACGCAGAAAGATAAAACATCTGGAGACAACACAGAGAGTGTAACTCTAAGCTACACACTCTAAATGATGCTGCCATTTAGTAGAAGACCTGTTCCTATACTACGATGGAGAATGTGGAGCCTGATCCTCAATCTAGCTGTGTTTGACAGTAACATGATCTGGTGATCACAATTTACAGTTTTCGGCTTTGCTCAGTGCTTTGTCATAATCCAAACGGAAGGCGACTACGAGTTCTGATATTTCAACCAAGTCCTAGATGAACTCCCAATGCAGACCACATACACACATACAGGTTGGTTTGATCTAGAGTACGGAAAAAAAATTCACTTTCCAAGGCAGGGTTAAATATGTATTCCACAATATTTTATATCCCTATTAACTGACCTCTGTAAAGTCCAAAGAAGCCTTCATAGCGTAATACTTTCTTAAAGCAATCAAAACTGTTCTTGTACATGAGTTCTCCAACAAATGATCCTGTAGACCGTTGGTTCTGCATCCGAGTTTTTACCAAGTCAATAGGATAAACCGCAGTGGCGCCAACAGCTGTTAAAAAAAATAAACAATTTTAGGAAGAAGAGGGACATTTTTCATTTTTATTAAATTGTTCGAACAAGACGCAATCATCTTAACTGCAAACGTTCCGTTGGATGGTTACTTTTCATAAACGTAATGGGGTTACATAAAAGGCTTGTCAGATATTTTATTAAAAACACATCAGTGAGGTTCTACCTCCTTATTAACTTGTTTTGAGCTGGGCAAGTCACAGGTACGACCCGTAACCCCACAATAACAACCAAGTACAAAATACTTGCAGTGTCCTTGGCCCAACAGAGGCAAACTCTTGCTGGAAAGTACAGACAGAGCATTGTCTACCTAAACTCGAGAGGAGGGGGGTGAGGGCAGGGAGAAGTGATCATTAAAAATAAAATGGTGACATTCAACCATGACTAACCTCCTGCGATTGAACCAAGACCAAATCTGTACGCAGACTCGCCCACTTGGACGAGGACAGAACGAGACACGTCACCCGAACCCTGATGCTTCAAAGGAAGAGAACATGAGAAACACATCAACATTGTTTGGAGAAACATCCCACTGTCAAGCACCAAGCAGTTCTGCATTTAAGCAATGGAGGTCAGTTATAATGCAATGGGCACAATGAATAACACAAATATGGTATACTTACTGCAGAAATGTAAATAGCAAGAAGAATTGAGGGGGAAAAAGTAACAGGCCTTAAGTTTGCTTCCATAACAGACATGTCAATTAATATAAAGCACACACAGCCTTCACCATGCCAAATCAAAACGGCAACAAGCTTAGCCTAGCAAAAAACTTGTTCTATGATGTACTGATAATCTGTGTTCATTCTTTTAATGAAAAACTATGGCAAATCTGCTACACTTCAGCTTCCAGATTGCATGTGACATAGTATTAACCTCTCAAATATATTTAATGATTTCAAACATTTGTAGTGGCAACTTCAGTTTCTGGTAGGTCTTTATGCTCACATGAAATGTGAAAAAGCCGCAGTGCTTTTTAATGACGGGTATATATTCATAGGGCTTCAAATATTTAAGTCAGCCATAGAACGAGAATAAAATCTGCCATGTGGCCAGCCAGCTGTGGTGCCCGCGCGCGCTCACCCACACGCGGGAAAGGAGAGTTGTTGGGAGAAAACCTGGAGGAGGATTGGAAAAGCCTTACAAAATGCAGAGGACAGGAGAGAGGTGGAGATGGAAACTTGTTTTCTGAAATGCTGTTGACAAATTTCAACAGAAGACCAGTGGCAAGATATTGTGGTATGTATAGCTTCATTTGTTAGAATAACTGAAATGACACAGGACCTTAATGTAGAAAAAAAAGCCTCGGGGGGAAAGTTACATAACATAAAAATGTAGGGTTGGGGTGGTGTGTTTCAGCAAGTACCTCAAATGTGCATTTGCTTGGTGTTATTGGGTTGCAAACCATGTAATGTGTCAGTCTGAATACTAGACCTTGTAAAAGGAACTTTGTAAGCCGAAAAGTAAACATAGTGCACAGATATGCTTGTCTGTACCACATATGATGTCATTCAACGTGGTAGCCCGATATTAACCTGATAAATGTGCAAATTGAGTCACCATTGCTTCTAATGTGCAACATTCATTGATGCCTGCCTCTATACTTCATTTTGCACAGCCACTAGACTGGGAATGCAGCACATGTTGCCAGCAAGCTCTTTACATATACACGCAGTGTAAATGTATATACATTTACAAAAAAAAAAACCTGTAATGCTAACCATGCATAGCAACAGCAGTTATGGGAGGATGCATAAGCAGCATAGTTTCACCACTGCAGTTTAACTTCAAGTTTCATATTTTGGTACCTGACACCTTACAATGCATCAGCTCCTGTGCTCCTTTGCTTCTTTAAAGCCTGCTGTACAGAGTCACCCGGTCAGAATTCATCTCAGAATGTGCTTATTAAAAATCTACACCCCACATTGGAGAGGAGAGACTTGAGAAGAGGCCAGGCCTCTGTCCTACAGTACGTCCCAAAATGTAGCCTACATGAAGTCTCTGTGGTCACACTGGCGTCTCTGCACAGACTTGGATCACAGAGCAGCGTTTCAGTTTCAGGAAAGCCTATTCTGCCATGAACATATTTTTAAATAACTGCTGCAACAAAACCAATAGTCAACAAATGGAATACCAATTTTCCTACCTACAGAAATAATCCAGGCAAATAACGGAAAGAAGATCCATGCAGAAAAAAAACATCATCCTCTTTATATGGAACAAAGACTCGATCCAATAAGGGCCTCACCCTACAGAATCTAAATGAAGTCTTTCCCTAATAGCATTACACACTTCTAGATCTCATGACGCATCAGTCAGGACATAGTTTGTGTTATTCTGGAGTCAGGTGACTGCCAGAAAACTGCACAGTTCAGGAAACAAGTTATTTGGCAATATAACAACCAAACATTCCCCAATTGACATGCTCCTTTAGGGATACAAGGTTAGATCACACACCTATGTTTCTGGGAAGAAGGAAGACTCTTACTTCGGTGACAATTGTTGCTAGTAAGCTTCATGATTACCCTTTGTAAGACTAGAAAGGCCTGGAATCCTGCCTTATGGGAACTGAAGAGTTAACCCAACCGGACTGTCGGATTTCAATGACCATTGTTTATTGATCAAGAGAGTAGTTTTACCTGTCTCTGAGCCTCTGCCAGATTGTAAGGCAATGCTCCCTCTTCGAGTGGGGCAATTCTTTCAATATCTGCTAAAGTCATACGCCTGTAGAAAAGAATTATGGCAAATAGTTTTAATTTACACCAAAAAAAAGAAGAAGAAAATGGTGGAAGTAAAATAAATGCATAATAATAATAAATTGCTGTAATCTCTTACTCACCCCCTTGGCTCATATAAATCTGCCAACTGGAACAATATGTCGACTTCCATGGGTGTGACTTGACCAAATCTCTGAGCGGCCAACACAAACTCCTCTGTATAACAAATAGAAGTAAGCACAGATTAACAGCTGGGTGTCACTAGAAAAAGGTGAGGGTATGTATATGCTGTGGACTGGAGACTTTCATGTTTGTATGTTAAAGCAACTCTTTGCAACTTGTTTTTTTCCCAAAAACACACTTTAAAAAAAAAAAAAAAGTTATTTCCCCCTTAAAATGTATAAATTAGGCATTTAGATATACAGAATACATTCATAATCATAGTAGCTTTTTGAGAAGTACAAAAATACAAAACAAAAATCACAGTTTAAAGTATAGTAAGGAATGTTGAAAGGCTGCATCATCAAGAACTATACCCCCATCCTCTCTCCCCCCCCACCTCCTCTCTCTCCCCTCCGCCAAACACCTGCCCTCCCAGCTTAGCCTCTACCTCCCTTCCGGCCAAACAACATCTCACCCAATCTCTCCCTCACGACCATACAACTTCCGGGCCGCATGGCCTGCATTACAGTTAATCCGAGTGTGGAGTTGAAATCAACCTTACTCCCCAAAGTAACTAGTGTCAGCTATATGAAACACTTAAGTTTGACGCAGATGTATAGAAGTAGCTATGAAATAGCTGTGGGTTATATAAGATTGCTTCCCTTTTGGGAACAACTGCTTGATACACAGTCCCAGATGGGTTTTAGTTGCAAAGGGAAAACCATAAATGTGGTCAAGAAAGAAGCGATAACATCATGTTCCAAGCTTGTAGACCAACGTACTGCACTGCCAAGACAAGTATACTGAATTCCTTAGCTAGCCTTGAAGGACATGTTAATGACTGCCAATTTGGAAGTAGGCCCAGCAAGCAAAATCTATACACTCGTTCTTCACCCAACTCTAGGCTTCAGTTTATTAAAACCTCAGACCTGGCAGTCAGAACGTCAAAAAAACGAGGCTTTGTAAGGATGTGCTGCCGACCTGAAAAAGGATTAATTTATTGCTAGAGAAAACGCTCTGACAAAGCATTAATACAAAATGTCATGTTTGGCGTTACAAAGCAAAGTCAAAGTATTGCTCAGTATTCGATAATGTCAAAGGGTTAAAAAGTATCAACTTACCAAACAAAGAGCAAAAATATTATTGGTTATCACCATTAAATATAGCTATGGACACCTGTAACCTCTCCCCAATTTACTGACTTGTTTTCCAGCTTAAGCCCTTCCTCCTCCGTGCCTTTGTAGTGGAACACCCGGCACGGTCAAGAACTAACCAGCAGAAACATTCACCCACATAACTTCTGAGACCGTAGTTGGATTCGTCAAAACATGCTTTATTTACAACCACTGTACATTGTACGCGTTTCACGTCTGTTACTTAAGAGTTGCCTTCTGAGGAAATAACAGAAGTTACAAAACAAGTGTGAGAGAGGAGTCTCCCGAGGGTGTGTCAAAATAAAGCATGTTTTGATGGGCCATATTACGGTCTACGAGAAGCTTTGCTACCTTGGTGAATATTCTGCTAAACACCTCCCTATAATATTCTATAACGCTTTCAAATATCAAAAGCAAATTCCATAATGAAGGGAGGGATCCACTGCTTACAATTATTGTGGGTCAGAGTGCAACACGCATAATTAAAATGAAAATGATGAATCTCTCAAGAGTCAAATAAGTATGAGCTGCTCGACATCATTATACAGTGCAGCATACTTACTTTAAAGGGAAGGGCAAGTTTTTTCTTGAAAAGCTCATTTTGGAGTATAAGAACAATGCTGCATGCTTTCTTCCAAAAGTCTTCAGCAAGATAAGAAATATAGTGAAAAGTTAATAAGAACACTGCGGCTAACCTTTAGTGACTTCCACATCTTTTCTATTGCCAGCCAGAGTGCTGTAGATCTTTCTAATGAGCTCCATGTTGTTAAGAAGGGAATTAAATCCATTAAAGTAGGAAAAGCTGACCTGATGGGATATGGTACCTCCAGCAGCCTTAAATAAAGAGATTGAAAAGGAAAAATGGTTAGAAAGACATTTAGAAAACAAAGGATTAAGGAAAGCTTTTGAAATATAAAACTGTACAGCTATGCAAAGATTTATTAAGGCAACAATGCAAACTGTCAAGAAAAATACGTTTTGCTTGCTAATAAACTCCATAAAAGCTTTTCCCCTATGAGCATCTAAGACTAACTATGCCCAGAATATGTAGCTAGAACTCCAGAAACCTGAACAAATACATATGCAGGATTACAACAACATAACCCGCAGTGATTTACAAGTCAGAAGTTCCAATAATGTTTCAGTCAAAAATGTTTTTAAAGTTTATTTTTTTTAAATGTAATGAACAAGGAAACGTCACTACACAATGTTCAAAATATGAAGAAAGAACATTTTTATTGTGAAACAAAAATTCTCGAAATGCTGGTTGTCCTTATTTGCATTTCGTGTTGACTGAAGGGTGGATCCAGAACGCCCGAGACAGACCTGCACGGAGGTAACCAAGAAGAGTGCCAGAAAATGTATCATCAAACGATTAAGACATCGTGCGAGTGTGCAGTTCAAGATGTGTGTGTATATGTAAATATACACACACACACACACACACACACACACACACACACACACACACACGGGGACAGCGTGGGCTCCATAGTGTAAATAGTAAACGGTTTATTTTCACAGTGCTAAAATCAGTTCACTCTCAGAATCTCAATAGAACAAACGCCTTGGACAGAAGCTCTCTAATATTATGGTTCATCTGCCGATTGTGAGCATGCAGCTTGCGGGTTTGAGAGCGTTGTTAGCTCTTCCGTATACACTGTCTTGTAGCACAGAAGATGTGCGTCCACACTCTGGTCCCCCGGCACAATAGTAACTGCACCTCCGGTCCACTCTCCGCAACACTCCTTTCTTCCGGGATATACAGCAGGAATTAGAAGCAGGTTTCAGGCTGAGCAAAGAGCGTTAACACCCTTACGCGTTTCGTCGCTAGGGTAATGGCGACTTCATCAGAGGATCCTCTGATGAAGTCGCCATTTACCCTAGCGACGAAATGCATAAGGGTGTAAAAACGCTGTCTTGGATGATCCTGGATACTGGCCCTATCATTTTTCTGCCATGGCGCAAGTGAGCTGAAGCAAGCGGAACCAGGAAGTGCAGATACGACTGTGCCCGGGGACCATTGTGTGGACGCACACTAAAGGGAACCACCCGACTGCGCATGCGTTAGACCAGTGCACGCCTCCAACCGCAAGCTTCAAGCCCTGAACCGGCAGAAGTACTACAGGATTCCAGTGTTCTTATCCAAGGCAAATTTTCTACTGAATTGTTGTGAGTGCACCGATTTTAGCATTATGGTAATAAACCTTTTACAATTTACACGATGGACACTGTCCCTTTTTGAGATTTTGAGATATAGATATATATCTATATATTACACATACACATATATTTACACACTATATACACATACACACACATATATACACATATATATATATACACACACACAATTTTGTTTTAACCAGATTTGATCATATATTCTGTTATCACAAATTTGTATATAATTCTGCTAAGGACCATCCAATAATCTAAACGCAAACATAAAAGATGAAGCCCCAGCAAACACTTCAGCCAATGAATTTGTTGGATTTGCACACAGTTACCTTTTTGTCGCTCAATAAAAGTAGAGCTCAATGTGAAACTGAAGCGCTCTTTGGCAGTGCCCTTCACAAAGGGTTTACTAAGAGCTGGGAGGTAGCACGGGCAGGAGGAATGGAATTAGTGGCGTAACCAAAGTAATTATTCAATTTTGAAGTACGGGGAAAAAAAAAAAAAGAAGAAATTTTACTGGTTGTAAAATACCAACATAAATAGTGGAAATTGCTTAACCTTTGGTTTGACCATACGAAGCTCAGGAGACATCACTAGGGCCGTCATGCTGCCTTTCACTAAACATCATTCCACTTTTACTGGTGTGTAGGGGTGACCGTGTGTTGCATTCACAACCCAAGAGGAGGTCTTCCTCTTCCATTCCAGATGTGTGTGTGGGGAAGGACAGGTCATTGCTGCATTAATAATCAAGTCGCCCTAAAAAAACGGAACATCTGTGGCACTCTGTTGCTACGGATAGTCTCGCAGCACAAAGTTGATCTGATAAATTTGGAAAAAATGTAGGTTTAAAAATTTGGGACGATTCAAATCAGCAACTGTAAACATTAAACTAAAAGCATAGCATTTCATCTAGAATCTCCGAGAATCCAACAGACGTACATGTCGGACAAAAAAAAGCGCACCTAACATACATACACTAAACTCATACCATGTGCTTAAAGGCAAATGTATATCTCAACCTTAAGTGTAATAATATCTCATATCGTGCCGTGACCTGACCTTTGATATAGATGAATGTGAATGCACACGTCATTATGCAATTGTGAAAATTAGTAACACTCAAATGAAGTGAAGAAAATAATATTCAAAATCTTTGCTGCTCAAAGACAAATGAGGAACCGTTTTTCTAGTTCTTCTACTGTAGGCGATAGTTTTTCTCCAAAGGTAAGGGGAGCGCAGGCAATAGCAAATAAAACAAAACACACAATAGTGTAATACGTCCCCACATGGAATAGATACGAGTAAGCCAGAATTTGGAGAATTTGTTTTTTTTTTTTAATGTATGTATTATGCACACAATAGGTATACTACTGTATTTACATATTTAATTGACAGCAAAATTACACTGGGAAATAAAATGTAAAAAATATTTTTAAAAAAAACCTTATCCTAATATGTAAAAGAAAAAGATGTCCAACTTACAGCTACTAAGCATTGTTCCACAAATGGGGTCAACACATGTGGCCGAATAGTGACCATAATATCCCTGAAGTCCATGGCATTGACTGTGCCAGTGTGGTTTGCATCACGCTGTACGAAAGCTTGCCTTGCATGCTCCAGCTGGATTTCCTGTAATCAAAGAACATGGAGATTCAGTAAAGAAGAAAACAACAACTACAGCAGAATTCACCAACCAGCAGCTCATCAACATGTAAGAAATCTGATCATGAGCCAAACTACTGTATAAACTAGTATGCTTTTCGCCATTATCACCTAGCATACAGTGCTTCCACTGCAGCAAGGGATTCTGGGAAATGACATGCAAATGAGCACCCAGTGTCACCTTTTGCCTCAAATCCTTATGTATGCATATATACACGTGTTTTACATCCATATGTATGTATATACACACACACACACACACACACACACACACACACACACACACACGCGAAGAATCCCAATCGAGCAGCAGTCTCTCCCTCACTCCAGGAAATAGGTCTGGTAGGCAAAAACACCTCCTTGCAGCGTGTCGAATGGGCGCTCCGCTCACCCAAAAGGTGCGACATGACAGGATCTCCAAAGGCAATAAGACACACTGCACACCAGAGGCGAGTATCCAAATAAGTATATTAAAACACACACAACGTGCATCAGAAACTTATATTTAAAATGAATAAAATAAGGCGCTCAGCTGAAGATCCAGAAAGGAATGAGTCCGTAGATGGAATTCAGGCGGGACCTGGTACACCGGGTCCCTGGATCACAACTCCATACAGACAGCAGCGCGGGCACAAGCCGCATCACACGCATGTAACGCACAAACGGGGCAACGTATGACATAAGATATGCTAAGGCTAGCAACAATACCTCAACCGGTTTCGCACGTTCTCCGTGCTTCATCAGGTTCAGTAAGTTTCTGATACACGTTGTGTGCGTTTTAATAAACCTATTTGGATACTCACCTCTGGTGCTCTGTGTCTTACACACACACACACACACGCACACACACACACACCACACACACACACAAAAGACAGTTCCCAGTCACCCATCCCGGTACTAACCGCGCCCGATGTTGCTTAACTTTGGTGATCGGATGTGAACCGGCATGTTCAACATGGTATAGCTGTTGCCAACAAAAGTAGTAATATTTTGTAATATAATTATTACCAAACGCTTTGTTTTATAAGATCATGATGTGCATGTAAAAAAAAAAAAAAAAAAAAAAAACTGACAAATTGAGTAGATACTTCTAATACTTTTATTATATTATCATCAAACTGAAGCGTGGATACTATTGTGAGTGATGATCCTGCTGATCAACTTGCATTCATTCCCAGAAGAATTGCCTCCTTATTAACTGAAACTTAAAGTACGTAGGAGGTGTTACCATTCCCCTTAGAAACCTAATGCGATTGAGAGGACTATGTAATGGTACAAGCCTTACTGTTACTCGAATACAAACACATAATCGCAGCAAAAGTGACTGGTGCAGCAAACTCAAGACACTGTACTTATTCCAGGAATCCCACTCATTCCATCAGACACAAATCTACCATTCAGTCTCAAACGAAAACAATTTCCCATACGATTGGCTTTTCAATGATCATCAATAAGTCACCAGGCCAAACGTTTGACAAAATATGCCTTTACCTGCCTAAGCCTGTTTTTAGTCATGGATTATATGTTGCTCTATCAGGAGTCAGATAGTTTGAGTCACTTAGTGTAGAACCCAGAAATTGACAATTGTGTCTTTAAAGAAATCTTTGATTAAAAAATATAAGTTACAAATAAGAGTGTGACTGTTCATTAATAACCTTTAAAGATAATAAATAATTGGTTGTTCTTGTATAGCACTGCTAGTTTTTACGCAGCGCTTTACAGAGACATTTTGCAGACACAGTCCCTGCCCCGCAGAGCTTACAATTTATGTTTTTGGTGTCTGAGGCACAGGGAGATAAAGTGACTTACCCAAGGTCACAAGGAGCAGACACTGGGAATTGAACCAGGTTCAAACTCAGTGCCAGTCAGTGTCATAGCTTCTAGATCGGCGTATGTTACGCCAGGTACAGCTACTAAGTAACTAAAACCCCAATTTAAATTAAATATCATGCTACATAAAAAGCATGCACGTCTTGAACCATTTCTAATATAAGTAATAAGAAAGGGTTTATAATTATGAAATGTTGAGTTTTAGTGAATTTGGATGTACGCTGGTATCGTGTTTTTTCGCTATTAAATTATACCCATCATGTGAGATTTTTACGTCATAATTTTGTGCAATAACCAGGTGCGATATTAAATCAATTGTGTTGGGGGAGTTTAGTGAACCTAGGTCTTGGGGGTGTGTTAAACCTTGGGGACATGTTTACTGAAGGTACCAACACTTGTATAAATTAGGTTGTTTTCCCACAAATAGAATGGGCACAGATCTATTCCTCTAAAACATTCAGACATCCCGCTAGATACAGCATTCTGAGTAACTCACACATACAAGTACTTTGTGAAATGAGGTTTGAATACAACAAGTGTGCAGATGTAGCAGCAAACTAGTTTAGAGTAGTGAGATCAAGGACTGCCACAGAACCAGACATTCCTAATATTGCAAACGGACATTGGATATTTTACGATCCAAAACCAGTATCTACTAAATGAGAAAATGCTCCCCACACCAAAACAGATTTTTGTTACATGACAATATGTCAGAGAGGGGCAGAGGAAATGTACGCAAACAGTGCGAGGTCAAAACAGTTAGATTGCACGAATAGTCCTGAAATATGATGTTTAATTGTGGCTGTATCAGAGTTTATAGAATCAGCCCCAAAGATTCTGTAGACTTAACCAAAATGTCTACATTGCTTAGTCATTATTTGACTAGAATCAGCCCCAAAGATTCTGTAGACTTAACCAATATGTCTACATTGCTTAGTCATTATTTGGGGGCTTTGCCTATGAATAAATTGGCATTTAGTGAAGGTCAAGGCATGTGCACTACTTCAGACTTCACATTCTACCTACCCATCTGAAATTAACATCGTCTGATTTAAACAAGCACTAAGCATAGCTATACCAGCTAAGGATTATTCTAATCCATTCAAACATACTTATTTGGAGCTCTCCATAAACTGCAACTGTTGATTCCCACTTCCCCACCCAATATGCACCCTTTCAAACACTGCTAAGGAAACTCAACCTACTGTACTGTATGGAGGATTCTCCACATGATTATTTCTGTACGCTGGACAGTAGTGGGTAATGCTAGAAGTTCTACTTTCTCATTTTGCTTGAACGCATACAATAGTACTGTTTAACCCTAGTAAAACTTCCCACACCATACATGAATCTAATGAGTAGGACTTGCCCCAATAAGACGGATCAGCTTTGTGAGTAAACGGACATACTCATATTTAGCCTTCTGCAGCATGCGCATTTGCAGAATGAATAAACAATTGACTTCAGATGCACCATTAGGGATATTTTATAAATGATGTCCTTCAAAGTGCCAAGGAATGATAAAATCAAGAGTAGGCGAAATTATAAATCCAACGAAAATCAGCACTATAGTGATCTCACTGTAGGAATTGGTTAAGCTTGCTTCACAGACAACACTCAAGCTCTCAAAGCTACTCTACTGCATAAACAAGCTTGCCCAGAAGGGATGTACCTTCCATCTTAACAAAAGGGATGTACCTTCCATCTTAACAACTCTACTCAAACTAACTCAAGAACTCAAGATAGGTTTTTATTCTTCTTATATTCAACACATTTCGCTTCAAGATAAATCACCCAAGTCCTTTTGGAACAATTACTTATATTATTTCTACTACAGAATTTTGCAGAATAATTGGGCTTTTTAAAATACAAAAAACAAACAAACAAAAAAAAACAAAAAAAACCTCTAATTATGTTGGTTAACAAAGTCTAGGGCAAATATATTATAAACCAGTGCAGTTCATACCAGAAAAGAGAGGAGAGGAAAAAGGAGGGAGAGAAGAGACATTTATTAGGCAGCTAATGAAATGTACAGATTTATAGGACCTTCTAGTCTTTGGTCTACAGATGGCTTTCATCTGGCTATACAGCATACTGTCTTTCATGCTTCCTGATAAGGGATGTTTCAATCTCCTCCTCCCACTATCATGACTGCAGTATGTTCTGTGAAGGAAGTGCTACTCAAGAGGGTGTAAGCTTGTTAAAGAGTTTTTATTAATGTAGCAATTTAACAGAGATCCTTGTGTTTTTTTTAATGTTATTTATTCCTTTTAGTGTTACGATGTTGCAATCAAAAATTAGACTTTTGACTGAAATTAGTGAATGGGATGAATCGTATAATATATATATATATATATATATATATATATATATATATATATATATATATATATATACATATACACATATACATATAT
>NC_134484.1:399234757-399257257 GCF_040206685.1 Ascaphus truei | reverse complement strand
GGAATTTACAGATATGACTCCTCCTGCTGCCTTGGGTTCAAGGTCTAGACACGGAAACAGGAGTATAAATCATGTACAAAACATATAAAACACTTCAATACCTTAGATGACTTAAGCAATTGAATGATGTCACTGGATATCAAAGAAAACATGTTATAGTTACATGTTAATATACTGTACATAGTAATCCAAGTGAACCATTTTTAAATGTCAGAAAAAGAGCCTACTAATTTGCAAACATTTCCACCATTTTTATGTTAAAAATTGCATACTTTTACCATTTCCACCTTTTTTTTCCTTCAAAAAGGAAGTTAAAAATACTAAGGTCCCATCTCCCTTATTGTAACAATGTATTATGGTTGACGAAAAAGGGTTTGGATATAATCGGCTACAGTACAGTATGTCAACACAAATTCAAACAGGAACTCCAGTATATCCAGCAAAAACCAACAGATATCAAAATCTGGCACTTTGATAAAGCCAGTTTGGGCGAAACGTATCAGTGTAACCCTTTCCTATTTTTGGCATAATAAATAGTTTATTATCACCCTTTTCGCTCTTTCAATTTTGTGGTGCAGCGTTTTTTGGCTTTATGCCTATTCCTTCTCTATTAGATATCAAAATCAAATACTAGAACAACAAAACCCTCCAATGTTGCACTATAATCACTATGACATGATGGTATCAACTGTATAAAAATGTCTTAAGACCTTATGACCAGAATATCTGTTTAATTACCAAGAAAGATAGTACTGTTTGGACGAAATCTAAGTACATTGTTCTTCTTGTTTCAAAGTCTTAATGTGATACCACAAAAAAACAATAAAAACGTGTGAAACAAAAAAAATGTACTTTTACTAGATTTAAAATACATACAAGACTCAATAAATCCTTTTAATACACACCTTCTATGAAGATAATACACAAAAAGATTCCAATAATTCAGGAGGGGATGAAAATATATATATTTATCACTTTAATTAGAAAACTAAAAACTAAAGATGTGACCAAACACAAGAAAAAAGGTGAGTTAAATATTGGTAAGAAGGATGTCAGTATTCATTTAAAATGTCACTGACTCAATGTTGGATGTAAATTTGAGATTGAGAGGCAGAAGAGCCGATAACAAGTGGTATTGGGAGCCTTAAATTCAAGCAGTAGTAGACATGGGTGCACAGATTAATTCTAAAAGTATAACCTTTGATGTTCATACTGAATATAGGCTAGTAACAATTAGTTGTAAGTGAGGGGTATTGTATTAGAAGGCGCCTGTTCAATAAAAGGATATGTGGAAAACCAAGCCTGTTGGATGATCAGAGACTGGCATCAATGGATGAAGATGTGCTTAAAAAAAGAGAAAAGCACAAAACATAGCATAATACTGTATGGTATCGACTAACAACATATACACGAACTACATATAAAATGACAATCAGCTGAGAGATAAAAAGGTGAAAGCTACAAGATATAAACATTTAATAAAATCTATATTAATATATCATATATTGTGACATGGAACATATGAAAAATAAAAAATAAAATAAAATGATTTGGACAATGATAAGATCAGATAGACACACTCACGATGGTGAGGATAGTTGAAATGCCCACTCACCAGACGGATGATATAAGCAGGCAGTGGATACATTTGAGAGTATCCCCTCTCTTGAAGTGAAGCTGCCACTGCTCCGGAACTTCTCCCAGTATGGGGGGTACACGCACCAGACGGCGCGAGGATCGATTGCCCCACTCGATACACCAGGATAACCGCACAGCTACTTCCGGATCAGCCAGCAGATTCACACGGCCCTTCAGTGTGCAGCTACAGCTTGCAAACGCTGATTCGCCACCAATGCCGCAGAGGGGGATAGGAATGGATGTCAACCAGTGGATCAGTTGTGTCTCCTTTGCCGCCCTACGCGTTTCGAAAGCGAGGCTGCTTTCTTCCTCAGGGGTTATGTTAATTGTGTCCTCAAGTGTCCATTAAATAAAGAAACAGTTAATTGATGAGCTTTCACCTGTGGTTTCCTGCTCATGCGCAAACGGACTGAACAGTCAAAGGTCACGCTGTGGTATGTTGCACATGCGCATAGGTAGTCCTTAGCAATAGTAATCATATTAGTAACATTGACAATCTCAGCTGATACAATAAAACAAGGCATACATAGCTAATGTATACAGTAAAAAGGGATATTAGTGATTGAATATCTATTAGAGTATCTTTATATAGTTTAATAAAATGTTTAAAATAAACGTGTATATGTGCATGTGTGATATGCTAATGTGAAACTTATAATATTATGTGAATTATTATAACTAAAAAATAATAAATAATAATTATGAAGTGCTGTGCATAAAAGTGATATTTAAAATATATATGGTTATACCCTATACAATATGTGATGTGTATAATTGAGTGATGAGTGCTTGTGTTATTAGAAATTTAATAATTAGTTATTTGTGTGTATTATATAAGTGTAGTAATGGTGTGATACATTATTAGTGTGATATTGTGCATTTAACATTTAAAAAACATGCAGTAAATGACAGTATATAATATCATTATATTTGTTTAACCTGATGCTTTAAACAGTGTTTCAATCTCCCAAATATGCAAAAAGGTTATCATAAAATAAACAAACATGAAAGACCAATATTTAGCTAAATAGCAATATAAATACTGTACTGCCTTAATCTTAAGGAAACAGTGCTGAATTAACCAACCAAAAACGCCTTTAAGTCAAAGTCCATGTTAAGACCTAAAGGGGAGAGTGTGCGTAATTCATAAATCCAAAAGGATTCCCTCCTACCCAATAGGCTCACTACGTTACCTCCTCTCCAATTTGGAGTGATAATTTCAATGGCAATGCATTTTAATCCTATGGGATTTTGTCCGTGCACTAGAAGAAAATGATTTGATACATTATGTGTAGTTAAACCTTTTTTTAATATTATATATATGTTCATATAAGCGTCTTTTGTTCCCAGCTGCCCATAAATATGCCATGGGCCCAAGTTTGCACCAAGCTATGCCAACTTATTTATGGGCAGCTGGGAACAAAACCATATCTGGTTCGGCTGTCCATACGGTGCATATTTGGTGCTCTGGCGGCGCTACATTGCTGATATTATTTTTATTTGGTCCGGCACTTTATCACAGTTGGAAGAATTTAAATCATACATGAATGATAACATTTATAACCTCAAATTCACTTTTGTAGTTAGTAATAATTGAATATTTAGATTTAGTCATATCAGCCAAAAACAATTGTATACACACGAGCACTTATTTTAAACCAGTTCAATCAAACAATTATTTACATGCACACAGTCACCATAACCCAACATGGGTTAAAAATATACCAAAAGGTCAATTTATCAGACTAAAAAGAAATAGTTCAAATGTGGAAACTTTTAATATTCAAGCTGAAGATCTTAAAAACAAATTCATAGATAGGAAGTATCCCCCACGAGATCTGGATAACATAATAACAGAAGTAGCTGCGATGGACAGATCTAATCTTTTGCAATATAAAAAGAAGAAAATTAACAATACATCTAATTTGGCATTTATAACTCAATTTAACCAAATGGCACCCAACATACGTAAAATCTTTAAAAAATATTGGCCGATCTTACAAAAAGATAAGGAATTAGAGAGCATATTACCCGAACACCCACAGATCATATTCACAAAAGCACCGAACATAGGAAGAAAGTTGGCCCCAAGCTGCCCATCTCTGCAATCAATTCATCGTAAGATCACTTCATGTGGGGGATACTTTCCTTGCAACAGATGTACAGCTTGTAAATATACCACGAAAAAAATCAACATTTGTATCGAATATCACCTTAAAAAATTATAATATTAAACAACATATTACTTGCAATAGCTCATATGTCATTTACTTGCTTGAATGTCCCTGTGGTCCGCAGTATGTAGGTATGACCACAAGATCAGTCAAAAGACACTTATATGAACATATATATATAATATTAAAAAAGGTTTAACTACACATAATGTATCAAATCATTTTCTTCTAGTGCACGGACAAAATCCCATGGGATTAAAATGCAATGCCATTGAAATTATCACTCCAAATTGGAGAGGAGGTAACGTAGTGAGCCTATTGGGTAGGAGGGAATCCTTTTGGAGTTATGAATTACGCACACTCTCCCCTTTAGGTCTCAACATGGACTTTGACGTAAAGGCGTTTCTGGTTGGTTAATTCCGCACTGTTTCCTTAAGATTAAGGCAGTACGGTATTTATATTGCTATTTAGCTAAATATTGGTCTTTCATGTTTGTGTATTTTATGATAACCCTTTGCATATTTGGGAGATTGAAACACTGTTTAAAGCGTCAGGCTAAACAAATATAATGATATTATATACTGTCATTTACTGCATGTTTTTTAAATGTTAAATGCACAATATCACACTAATAATGTATCACACCATTACTACACTTATATAACACACACAAATAATTAATTATTAAATTTCTAATAACACAAGCACTCATTACTCAATTATACACATCACATATTGTATAGGGTATAACCACTAATATTATTTAAATATCACTTTTATGCACAGCACTTCATAATTATTATTTCTTATTTTTTATTATTTTTTAGTTATAATAATTCACATAATATTATAAGTTTCACATTAGCATATCACACATGCACATATACACGTTTATTTTAAACATTTTTATTAAACTATATAAAGATACTCTAATAGATATTCAATCACTAATATCCCTTTTAACTGTATACATTAGCTATGTATGCCTTGTTTTATTGTATCAGCTGAGATTGTCAATGTTACTAATATGATTACTATTGCTAAGGACTACCTATGCGCATGTGCAACATACCACACCGTGACCTTTGACAGTTCAGTCCGTTTGCGCATGAGCAGGAAACCACAGGTGAAAGCTCATCAATTATCTGTTTCTTTATTTAATGGACACTTGAGGACACAATTAACATAACCCCTGAAGAAGAAAGCAGCCTCGCTTTCGAAACGCGTAGGGCGGCAAAGGAGACACAACTGATCCACTGGTTGACATCCATTCCTATCCCCCTCTGCGGCATTGGTGGCGAATCAGCGTTTGCAAGCTGTAGCTGCACACTGAAGGACCGTGTGAATCTGCTGGCTGATCCGGAAGTAGCTGTGCGGTCATCCTGGTGTATCGAGTGGGGCAATCGATCCTCGCGCCGTCTGGTGCGTGTACCCCCCATACTGGGAGAAGTTCCGGAGCAGTGGCAGCTTCACTTCAAGAGAGGGGATACTCTCAAATTTATCCACTGCCTGCTTATATCATCCGTCTGGTGAGTGGGCATTTCAACTATCCTCACCATCGTGGCAGTGTGTCTACCTGATCTTATCATTGTCCAAATCATTTTATTTTATTTTTTATTTTTCATATGTTCCATGTCACAATATATGATATATTAATATAGATTTTATTAAATGTTTATATCTTGTAGCTTTCACCTTTTTATCTCTCAGCTGATTGTCATTTATATTTATATGTAGTTCGTGTATATGTTGTTAGTCCATACCATACAGTATTATGCTATGTTTTGTGCTTTTCTCTTTTTTTAAGCACATCTTCATCCATTGATGCCAGTCTCTGATCATCCAACAGGCTTGGTTTTCCACATATCCTTTTATTGAACAGGCGCCTTCCAAGACAATATCTCTTTTTCTGTTCTTTGGTCTGACCAGGGGGTCAGGTGTTGTCTGCTAGGCAGCCCCTTATATGTTGATATTATTCACATCTAAGGTTTTTCATTGTTATATTGTGATTTTACAAGTGTAGAGGTTAGCGCAGCTTTATCCTGTTTTCTCAATTAGTTGTAAGTGACCGCACTGTAACATGAAGAGCGTGTGAGAAAGGTTCACAACACTCCTTTAGTTCAGGAGAACTATGTTATTCCCACATATACTGTTGATGCATACACAACCACTTTAGTATTAGATGTAATAAAAGTGAGCCCCTTAAATATTTAGCCAGAGGCTATGAGCAGGTAAGAAAATGCCTTGTTGGAATACTAATCTATGTGCCTAGGTCAGATGACCAGTCGTCGGCTGTAAGGTGGAGATTGGGGTGCCTAAAGACTTGCATCCCCGGTGTTCACTACCCCAAGCTAGTGGACAAGTACAGTATAGTTATCCAATTCTATCTGGACAGGAGATATTCATTTATAATATAGTGCCTCCTCTCAAATCTCCATCTTGCACCCATGCTCTACCGACGAGTGATGTCATTAAAAACCGACACGTGTTTCGCATGACTCATCATTCTTCTTCATGGCTGAACAGAAGCAGATCAGAGGAAATTAAATACATTATATTACCATGGTGGTGATGCCTCGTTGTAATCCTCAGGTATCATTTGTATGTTATACATTAATCACACCTATTCACATCTACATTAGGATGGACAAAATTATCCAATCAAAACATAACTTAAATTTATTTTATGTATTATTATGTGGTGTAAATAAATGAATTATTCACCAATGTTTCATTCTTATTTACTCTTGTTTGGATAAGGAGCTAGTTGTTTCCAATCATTATCCTCCAGCTACCATTGAATACATTTGCATGAAGGTATATATTTTATTGTTTCAATGTTTGTGATTTCTTCACATTTACACAGCTGTTCATATACATCACATTCCTTTGTGTCTCTCCAATAACCTAATAGGGTTGTCATATTCGTGGGACTATTGAGATCTTTCATAATTCACAGTCATAAAACATATGATTATTATTCTCCTTTAGAATGATGCATTTAGATCTATATTGTTAATTTAAATTTGTGTATTTTTATCAGAAATGAAAAGTATTCCTAAATAAATGGGGAGAATACAAAGCCTTCGTAAATGCCCCTTGGGCTCAAGGTTATCAAATTATGGATTCATGTCAACTCCCATTTTAACAACTTTTTGTCCCAGTCAATCTTCTCCTATACTGTACTGATTGATATGATCAATACCAGTAAGCTTGAGTACCTTCAAGTTGCCACCATGCATCTTGTTTACATGTCTAGAACTGGTGTAGCTACCTTATTTCTAATACAACCGACATGTTCTAGGATACGTCTTTGTTTTCGGCGTGTTTTGCCCACATATCTTTTGTTGTACGTACACACACACACACACAGCATATGTGGTGTGTATGTGTATATATAAATTATATTATCTATCTATATAAAATATTTACTCATTACAATAGTTTTATAAGTCTATACAGTAGATCACGTGAGGCTTTGTGTTCCCGACTACTCAAATTACTGTTTCACAGCCATTAGAATGCAACAATCATGTCTTATTTATTTTTTTGTTCTGATTTTTGCTTTCGTCTTTTGAGGAGTATCCAACAGCATGTTGTCTGGAAATACTCACCAGGAGAAACTGGGTAAATTCAGCGTAGGTTAGAAGCCTTTTCCGATCTTTTCCAAAGTGCAGCTGTATAAATTCACAATCCCAGTTAAATGGAATGCGCTGATGAATAGTGGTTTGACAAAAAACTTGTTTAACATCTCCTGTAAATGGGTAAAAAAAAAAAATTTTTTTTTTTTTAAATCAGTTATACAATCTAAATGTAACGTATGTTTCACAGATTAATAAAAAATACATTTAAAAAAGTATTATTTTCCTACCTAAACAAACAGATTGCTTGTATCTGCACTATAAACATGATGATTTGTGGTGTATTAAGTGCTAGATTTTTGTTATGTAGAATACATTTATGAACTATATATTTATCTTCATAAAAATGACAATGCATCATATTCAACAATGCACAGACTGGAACTCATCACTGGAAAAAAATGTTATCCATGGGAACCTGCTCCAGACCCTATTAAAGCTGCAATGTGTGCATCAATACAATCTGCACACTGACAAATGATTAGCTAAGTTTTCGATCGATCCATTCTCCTGTGATCGATCGGCAAAGATTCGTTTCAGGGGTTCATTAAATCACTGTACTCAAAATGCAAAGTTCTGTGTGGAAGATCATGTGACCAGGCAGTTACTAGATACAATTGGTGCACTGCTAGAGAGAGGCAGGGCTCAAGAGCCAGAGCCTGCTTTTTTTATATATATTTTTAAATGCTACAATAGGGAGTTAGATCCGTCTGCTGAGATCATCATTGAATTATCCTATCATCATCCGGTTGTATATTTATTTATTTATACATATTTGTTTAGCGCCATTGATACCATTTCAGTACCATTGCTCTTGTCTGACTGGGAGTCAGAGGTGTATCGAGGCTGCTTTACTTTATTAATATATTTTTTACAATATATATATTTTTACATTATTGTTATTAGCGCTACCTATTGTTTTTTATTAGGGAGTTAGAGGGCCACTATGCCATGTAACAATAATGTGTGTGTGTGTATATATACGATTTGCAGATAACATTGTTATTTTTGCCACAAGTCTAGAAGGCTTCCAACATCGAATCAGCGCACTCACCTAAACAAGTAAGAAGGTGGGGCCCCATTTGAATCTCATCAAGACCAAAGTGATGTTCAACAAATGGGTCAACTCTACAAAGATTCAGATACATGAAATAGAACTCGGAGACTATGCCCCAGATGCACTAAGCTCCCATGGGGAAAAGGGGGAGAGACTCGATTTAAGCAAGCACATCTTTATACAATGCATGGAGAGATACCTGTGCATAAAAATGGACACCTGAGATACTAGGAAATTTGTTAATTTGGAGATGCAAAGTTTATTCAAATTAGCATATTTCCCAGGTGTCTCAGAGGAGTTCCTTTTTGTGCACAGGTATTTCTCTGCATATTGCATAAAAGTGTGTTTGGGGAGGTACATAAAAAGGGAACCTTCCACAGTGCCTCTAAAAGAAAGTGTTTCACCAGTGGATCCTGCCTGTGCTCTCATATGGATGTAAAACTTGGGACACAAAAAGAAAAGATAATTCAGAAGTTTCAGACAAGTATGGAGAGTTGTATGCTGGGTACTACACAGAGACCTGAAAAAGACAATGTATTTGGAGAACAAAAAAAAAAAAAAAAAAAAAAAAAAATCAGTGACATCACATGGGTGAAGGAATTAAAATGGCAGGGGGCCAGACATAGGTCTAGCCCACTGCCATTTTAATTCCTTCACTCAAGTGATATCACTAGATGAAATGATCATCGTTGGATAGGGACGGTACTCTACTGGATTCATATAGATATATAGATATATATATATATATATATATATATATATTAAAAAAAAATCACTAAGCCAACCAAAAGTAAGACTGAAGGATAAAATCAGAACATTTGTTGGAGCAACATGGAGAAGTGTGCCAAAGGCAATAAAATCCATGAAAAATGGGAAGGCCCAAGGGATTAGAATTACGTAGCGAAAATGTTGGTGGAGTCAGGATTCCTGACAAAGCCAATCCTGGGTGAAACGCGTTGTCAACATCAGTGCCTGTCAGAAATCAGCCACAGTCTGACCGAGTGATCCACATCGTATTCTGTCTCCGCTCTACCAGCTGCTCATCGGAAGTGTCGCAGGCAGCGAGATGCCAGATCCCGGACGGCAGTGGGAACATGGAGTCCGAACAACTTTAGTTCTACATGCTAGTTCTGACCTGATACTATGCAAGTCTACATTTTAAACCGTTGTTTATATAAATTATACTGGTACAGATCGCACTATGTTTTGCCTCTGTTTATCTTGAGAGCACTACACCACTGACGAACCACCAGACCTCCAAACATAAGAGATTCCAGGCTAAGACCCACCTAGCTGGAACCTGCTAAATTCTAAACAGAGTTTTGGGAAATGCTTTTTTTTTTTTTTGCTAAGGAAATGTGAGTCCCCATCTCATAGATTATCTACAGTGAATTAATTGCTGCCTTAAGACGTATTGTACTATGTTCTATTTATGGTGACACTTGCGCTCCCCAAAATTGTCCTATATTATTCTACTGATGAGGATCTTGGACCATCCTTCATAGGGTTTTGAGCTGCAATTTATGTTTCACTATTATCACTGAGCCCTCAACTTGTTTGTGCAATCCTTCATACTGCATTGATATTTGTTCACTGGATGTAATTATAATTATATCACTCTAGCACTTGTAGATCACACTACAACTATTTGAAGTATTTACTTTTATTATTCACGATACACTCCAAATATAGGAGCGCCTTTTACACTCTTTTCTTGAAGATAGAATTACAACTGAAATATTGAAAGAAGCTGGGGAAGTAGAGAAAATCCTGGCAAATCTCTTGACATGCTTGAAGAACAGCAACATTTTCAGAACAATAACATAGTTATCCTCTTTCACAAGAAAGGAGACAAAGACGACCTCAAGAACTACAGATAAATACATCTATTTCCAATCACTTACAAAAATGTAACAAAGATGCTCGCTAAAGTGGCTGCAATATACCATGGACTTTGCCCAGCCTAGACATCAATCGGGATTTCGTAGTCAACACAACTGACCACAATCAACTTGTGCAAAAAGTTATTTCCAGAAGTAATGAATGCGGTCTACCATTCAGATTAGGATTTGTAGGATTAGTGTTGAAGACGCGTACATTTATATTATACAGAACATTTACAAGAATTCCATATCAAGCATTAGGTTGCATGAAGATACGAGACAGATAAGGATCAGCAAGGGAGTGTGGCAGGGAGACACCATGTTACCAAAGCTTTCCACTGCAACACTTGAAGAATTGTTCAAGACATTAGAAAAGGTGATTAAAAAGGAATCAAAATCAATGGTGAATATTTGTGTCACCTACAATTTGCAAATGACATTATGAAATCAATAGAAGAATGAAGACAGGATGCATTCCATTTGAAGAAACAAGACAATCTTTCAAAGGCACCTTTTCCATAGGGTCTCAAAAGGAAATGTTTTTTTGCTTGTGCTTACGTATGGTTGTGAAAACTCTTGGACCCTAAATGCACAGATAATTTAGAAGCTTCGGACAACTCAAAAAGATAAGGAGAGATGTATGCTGGGTATTACTCGGAGACACGAAAAACAATGAATGGGTTCTGCACCAAACAAAAGCCTGTGACCTCATCAAAAGGGTTAAGAAATGTAAATTCAGGACTTGAGAAAGTCCTGAGGGGGTTCAAAACGTTGATGTATTAGTACAGGGGTGCACAAACTTTTTAGTTTGTGTTGCCCTGTCTGCTTCTCTCCCTCCCCTCCTTACCTTACCTCGTCTCCGGCATCAAATGACACAGCTGGGTCACGTGATGTCACATTGGCATGGCGACGCGTCGCCCAAAGGCGTCAGAGAAAAGGTAAGGGAGCTTAAAGAGGCCTCACGTTTTCCCCCGGCATATAATATAAATGCTTTGGGGAAGAGCGCCGGACCTCTGTAAGCGCCACGCCCCCCCCTCCCCAGAAAATATTGCACACAAGAGGCCCCGCATCCCCCCCCAGAAAATCTTGTGCACCCTTGTATTAATAAATACCTTTGGATTTTTCCATAACAAAAGGGATGTATACACACACATTTTAAACATGCTCCATTAAAATAAAATGTATATATCTAAAGTTGTGCTGTAAAAACAAAGGCAATTAGTGTCTCTTATTTACACGAACACTGTACTTTAGATACAATTTCCAAGCATTCATAAAACTTTGTGTGGGAAGCTCAATTTTGTATACGGCCAACATAATTGCCCTAGTGTTCTTAGATTCAAAGTGACAGATCATTTGACACTGACTGGTTTGACTTATACACACACAGGAATTGGAGAAACAATTTTGAGAAGGTTTTCTACACAAAGTATTCATTGAAAGGGCACTGGCAGAGCAAACTGAAACGGTGTTATATAATGTTAACACTGCCATTTGTAGACATTTATATGTTTTACAAATACACACGTTTTGGTGGAAGTCTTTGGACCTCTAGTGGAATTGATGGTACAGTATGTAACAACAATTTATCCTATGGAGTCTGTCCGTCTTAAGCCCATTTTATTTTAAGCTTTTTACCCTCTTTTTCTAAGCATATTGATTTTAAAAAAAATGTGAAAAATAAACTAAGATTTTACTGATACCTGCCTTTAGTCTGACTACCTCTACAATGTATTTCATTTTAATTTTTTCAAACTCAAAATACTTTGTCCATTCCTTCCTTTTTAAAACAATTTCCTCCTTTGCACAGTCAACTGCTTGTCCCCATCTTCTTCTGCCTAAGCAATGAATTCCTGACCTGGGAGGTGCCCACTAAAAAGAGGACTGGGCAGTGTTAATGAGGACTGGGCAGTGTTACTGTCATCAACACGTGGAAGATAGTGTATTTGTGTATGTATTGTTGCAGGACAGCCTCACGGTAGGGTCAGTAAGAGTCCAAACGGTATGTTTTTAGGCTTTAAACCCTCAGTGGTATATTTTCCACAGCCAAACAAATAGGTACCTTTAAGGAAAACCAAATAATAAAACAAAAATCTATTTCAGTTGGGAGACTGGCTCACAGCATAGCCCTAGCTATCCACCTGGGTAGCTAGCCTAGTTCCAGACTTAAACCAACTTCTGTTGTCTGGAATAAAATATAAAGTTCTTAGCTTTAGATGGGAACCTCCCAAGCGAGACCAGGCAATCCCTCTGGGCACGTCAGAGCTCTGCTTCCTCATCAGGTCTGGAACGCTGGTTCCTTGGAGGGTAGACGTCCTGTGGTTTCACGCCCATTGTGATTCGGTTTCCTGGGTGTGATTCCCAGAAGATCCCAAGACCTTGCTCACTGCAGGCCTGGGGACCAGACTAGTCAGTGTCCTCCTGGTTGGTGAAAAGTCTCTCTCTGTGCCTGCCTTTTAAATCTCTGTTCATTTAGGAGTCCAGTCTGCTTAATTAGTTGAAACAAGCTCCTACAGAGGAATTTAATGTAATGCAAGCTCTCTAGCCTAAAGAGACTGTGACTGTCACACATCTCCCTCCCCAGAACAACATTGTCCTGTTGATCGGCTGGCCTGCGCACCAGTATCTTTGCCAAAGATGTCCGACTTCCATCTGTTTCCTCTTTTTTTTTTCCTTCTCAACTTCCAGTTGAAGAGGCTTTCAACCTTCCCCCCAGTCATTTGTGTCCATCTCCTGGATGGATCCATAGACCTGGTTCTCATTGGTGAAATGTCTTTTTCCCAGAACCGTTTTATTCCAAATCATTGCACTCAAACAAGACTATGGATCAGCAATAAAAAATGGACTGTGTACTTATCATAAAGAGAGTGGAGGACTTCTACATGAAAGTGTATGTGAACTCAGCGCACAATTCAGCAGGGTACAAGAAACCACCAATTTTGGACCAGGCATCCTTGCAGAAGTAGTGGCAAAAGCAATAAAATCCACAAAGAATGGGAAGTCTCCAAGGGAATATGAAAGTACAACTGAAACCTTGAAAGAATTTAGGGATGTAGAAAAAAATCCTTGAAAAATTCTTAACATGCTGCATGATGAACAGTAAAATTCCAGAACAATGAAGTAAAGCCATAATTGTCCTCATTCACAAGAAAGGAGAACACCTCAAGAAATACAGACCAATCAGTCCAATCACATACAAGATTTTTAGGAAGATACTAACTAAATTGGCTGCACAGACCATGGGACTTCTCCAAGCCTAGAGAACAAGTGGGATTTCGGAGTGGAGACACAAATGAACCACATCCAAGTCATACAAAAAGTGATTTCCCAAAGTAATTAAAACGATCTACCACTCTACTTAGGAATCATAAATTACAAAATAGCGTTTGATGTCTACACCTCAGAGTTCCTAGGTGCATTAACAAAGTGTTGAAGAACCGTACACTAAAATCAAAGAACATTTACGAGAATGCCACATCAATCATTAGATTACATGAAGATACAAGCAAGATAAGGATCAGCAGGGAGACACCATGCTCCCAAAGCTTTTCACAGCAACACAAAAAAAACTGTTCAAGACATTATATGGGAAAGAAAAAGGAATTAAAATCAACGGTGAACATTTGTGTCGCCTACGAATTGTAGATGACATTGTTATTTTTGCCACAAGTCCAGAAGTCCTCCAGCAACAAATTAGAGAACTCGCTGAAGCAAGTAAGGATGTGGGTCCTCATGAATCTCAGCAAGACTAAAGTAAATGTTCAAATAATATGTCAAGTCTGCAAATAAATGGAATAGAACTAGAAGTCGTCAAAGGCTATACAGTATCTACCTTGGCCGGAATATCATGGATAAAACCTTTTTAATTAAATCAATAGGAGAATGAAATGGGATCGAGCACATTTGTAAGACAAAAAGAATCTTTCAAGAGAACCTTCCACTGTGCCTCAAGAGCAAAGTTTTTGACCAGTGAATTCTGTCCATGCTCATGTATAGATGTGAAACTTGGACCTAAATGCGAACACAATTTAGACGCTTCAGACATCACAAAGAAATATGGAAAGTTGTATGCTGGGAATTACCCGAAGAGACAGGAAAAAGAATGCAACGGTTTCAAACCAAAACAAGTCTGAGACATCCTCACAAGAATTAAGAAATTAAAATGGCAGTGGGCCAAACATATCACAACAAGAAATTATCATTGTTGGACAAAGATGGTACTCAACTGGATTCCAGGAGAGATTGGAGTATATTAGTGTATTTTCATGACTTATATAAACAGATTGTATTAAAATGTATTGAAATGTTAGTGTGTCAATTAATTGTTTGTTCTTGTATAGCGCTGCTAGTTTTACGTAGCGCTTTACAGAGACATTTTGCAGACACAGGTCCCCACCCCGTAGAGCTTACAATCTATGTTTTTGGTGCCTGAGGCACAGGGAGATAAAGTGACTTGCCCAAGGTCGCAAGCAGCCGACACGGGAATTAAACCAGGTTCACCTGCTTCAAACTCACTACTAGTCAGTGTCTTTACTCACTGAGCCACTCCTTCTCATTATACCTCTTCCTTCTTTTTAGTATCATGCCTCCTTTTCGCTGAAACCGATTTGAAAATTATTACAATAAATAGCTTAACAAGAAAAGAAAGAAAAAAAAAGAAAAAAAAAGGAAGGAAGAAGAGGCACACAAAAAAACAACATTAACTCCATGGAAGTCACAACCATACAAGGGGGGAATTGTCCTTTCCCAAGTTCATGAATACTGCATACTTTTAGCTACTAATCACAATGATAAAGTTAATAGATATTTTACAGTTTTTCTTCACTGTATCATTGCCATGGGTCCCTACCACCAGACTGCAAATGGGATTTAGAAAACATTTTTATTGGAGACCAGCGAGGTTGTGCAAATAATAGAACTGCTTGCAAACCTCCCTAGCCCACGGTGGCTGCTGCAACTTAATATCTAGTACCAAACAGACACGATCCGGACTCGGAAAGGTGTACTCAATACTCTCTTACAGAGGTACAGCAATGTTGTGGGACAATCATATGCACTCCAGCAATTCTGGGTCAAAAAAGCTGTTTATTATAGAGTAAAAGATGTGCAGAAAGGTACCGCTATTGTGTGTCTAACAAAACAGGAAAGGTAAAATATACATTCATATGCAGACAGGTTTATGCTGAAACTGATGGAAAGGGCGTGATATCGCCGCTTACCTTGGAATGACTGTTACCATGGAAACCTGCACCATAAAGCTTTTCAGACGTTTCTTCATAACAAATATTCAAGTTCATGGAGGTCACATTAAATTAACATAAAATAACACAAATATGTTAAAGTGCATATATTAAATACCACCAATAACTGAAATGCTGCAATCGCAAAGGTTAATATAATGTGATTACATCACAAATTGTATATGTTTATTAAACATATGTGACATCATTCTATATAGTAATTCTATATAGTTCAAAGCGGCTGCACAGACAGTTTTCAGACAAAAATCCCTATTCACTTTGGACTATACAGAATAAGGTTCATAGCTATTTTTTTTTTATCTGCAATACTGAAATCATAATTTATTTTCAAATACATAAATTTAGTTAAGATCAGATATATAGATTTTAAGTAGCAGTATAGTTATATATGGCCAACTCAGTCCTTCAGCGCAGGTATCTCAATCAGTGGCTCAGTCGAGGACTGCATCACCTGTGCTGAAGCAGGGATATCTTGAAAACCTGACCTGTTGGTGGCCATGGTTAACTGGAGTTGGCCAGCCCTGCTCTATGCTGCATAGACCAGTCCTACATTCTCAGATATCGCATGACTGATTCAGGAGACTATAAAATCAGAAGACAAGTTAGGAGTGATCTGTCAATTCAATAATATACAGCATTACAGAAAATTCTCTCTGGTATAAATCACAATGTAAACATTACTGTTTCAAACCTCAATTCATTACCATCTATATTTGTTGTATTTTTATATTAGATCTACAGTAGCTATACGGTGTTCCTTAAAGCTGCAGTTCAAGCAATATCCCGCATGTGTGTTTTTTTTTTTTTTAATAAATCAGTTCTGTAGTAAGAAAAAATACTTTTACCATTTTCCGTTTTAAAAAAAACAACTTTGAAAGACCAATTTTCTTGTATTCTATTTTAACAAGCATGCTTGTTACTATAGCAACCATTTACATTCCCCAGATTTAAAGATGTCGCCAAACTTTGACGATCAATAGACGGAGAACGAATTGACCTGCAGCTGTGCCGTTCTTTAGGCAAGTAGAGATTTCCCACATGAAACCATTGAGGTAAAAAAAAAAAACAACTAAAAAACAAACAACCCGGGAGCTTGAACTGCAGCTTTAAGCCCATATGTAAAAACAAATACAGATCTTACCAAAAGTTACTTCTCCCTTCCCGGTCTTGTCAAAGAGCTGAAACGCCACCATGAATAACGCATCTGGAGCGCACAGGACCGACTCAAACGCGACAAATTCTTGGAATGAGATTAATCTGAAACATAAAAAAAAAAAAAGCAAAAATGTAATGAATTTGCAAACAAACTGTTCAATAATGATAATAACTAATGCATAACACAAGAAAATAACCTAGACAGTTGATATTAGTCACTGTAAATATTCATGTAACGAAAGGAAATATTAAAACCATTCATTTAAAAAAAAAAAAAAGGAGAAAAGCCATGTTATGCTCATTCACATTATGAACTATGAGGTGCACTGAATTTTAACCAAAACTAAAATTACTTTAGCCAAATTTAGGCTTAAGCAGCATATTGCAGAATAACGCAACACCTCCCAAATCATTGCTGAATAACCCTATATTCCTCCAGACACAAACAAGAGATTGACGCCTGAGAGGTGGACGCCCTGCGGTTCAAGTATCAAGAAATGTACACCTTTTTTTTTTTTTAACAGATCAATTATTTTCTTTAGTCTCTCAGTGACCATACATTAGCATGATTAGGCCACTCCTAACTGCAGGTAGCACACGGTCAGCAGACGTGTAACAGGACTACAGTATATGAAGGTAAATGTTCAGTCATGGAGAGAGAAAAAAAATATATATTTTGTTTTGCATCCTTCATGACAGTGCATTACAACAGGGACATCCCGAAGCAGTCCCAAGTATGATAATAGGGTGCGAATGAGTTACTTGACAGCCTGAAGCATTTTCCTACCAAAACCAATGTCTGCTGATGCATGCATGTTTAATCTGTTTGATAAATGTGTGTAGCAATATCCAAGTTGCTTCCTTGCATAACTGCTCTGCAGTTGCCTGTTGCTTCCCTATCCGGAATGCTGTCACCATTACCCACTTTGAATGAGCCTTTATCCTTAAATGCCCTTTCTTGTTCCTACAGTAGCTCTAAAAGGTGACACTGTGTGCTCATTTGCAGGTCATTACCCAGAATCCCTGACTGCAGTCGAAGAATTGAATGCTAAGAGATAATGGTGAAAAGTAGGGTTGCAGACCTGTCCGAGACGTGAATGTGCTTACAAGTGATAGTTTTATTTGCTGCACAGTAGCTCTAAAAGCTCTCAAATCACTGATCTATCTTGCGGTTATGTGTCTGGATGCTATGTTAGAACCAGAAAAAATGGATAATTAGCCCTCTTTACTGTGAGGATCGGACGCAGGCTCTGCCCCCGTCAAACTCCAGTCGCCTGTTGGGCTGCACAACAGGCAGGCGCCAGATTGGCTTAACCTACCTTAACCTTCTATAGGCTCCTCCCTTACACCAGGAAGTTGGCGGAGCATAAACCCTTGTGACGTGTACTGGTCACAAGCACTCTGCCGTGCCTCGTTTACCTTCGACATCATTGCTATCTCCTATCCCTGACTTATTCTCGACTACTCCGCTCTCTCCAACCCTCGACCCGGCTAGTGACCTCTATGACCCATACCTCTCTACCCCGGCTTGCCTACGACTATCCTGCCTTCTTCTACCCCGATCCGAGTACCTCACACTGATGCGGCTTTGCGGCTGCAGGTTGGTGTATATATTTCCCACCTCGGCCTCGCTGTTCCGTCCAGTTTGTGGCGAGAATCCATTACATTTACAGTACTTCCTTATCACTTCTGTTCTTTCCACATTTACGTTCAACACTTTCACTACATTCAAAGTATGTAGTCTCCCTTTATGTTGATATGGTACTGTATGTAGGATTTACCGATTTGAACTAAGCTTTGAAACATCCTTCATTTTGATGATGGAATTTTGTCTTGATGCATAGAAAAACATGGCAAATCACAGGAGTGTGTGCGTTTAATTCACCAACTCTTCTTACTAAAGTTATTGTTGATGACCTTGAGAGAACGCCACTTCATGGATACAGAATTTAGATGATAAATGGGGCCAGTTGTAATGCCAATAAAACCAGGTTTATGCATCTAGGACAATTAGCCATGGCTGTTTCACCACCATAACATTTGGCTGCCAGGACAGTTCTCCACTGCAGGTAATGTATCCTCTAACCCAGGGGTGTGCAAATTTTTCAGTCTGCACCCCCCTGCCTGCTCTCCCCCCCTGCTCACGCCCCCCCCCATCCTTATCTGGTATCCGTCGTCTGATGTCATTTGATACTGCATTACCATGGCGACGTGACGCTGGAAGCCACCGGAGATCAGGTAAGGTAAGTTAGAGTCCTCGTGCGTGCTCCCCAGCATTTAATTTAAATGCCTTGGGCAAGAGAGCCTCTGTAACTGCCGCCCCCCCCTCCCAGAAAATTGGGCGTCCCCCTCACACCCCTTGCCCTAAAAACCTTAACCCCTAATGCTAATTGTCCTAGATGCAATATCTACTGTACCTGAGGGCAGAAACTATCGTGGTGAAACCTTTCCGAGGTTAACGTTCTATGATAGAAATGGATTTCTGCTTTTGGCCTTCAATCTGCCGTTCGCCTTTATGAATAATTGTACGTAGTTGTTTGCCGCAATCAGCCTTTGTGAAAGCCCTTTTAGTGTAGAAACCTGAACTCTTGGGGAATTTTGACTCAAACCCGTGTCAAAACCTTGCTATAAGAAGTTTCTTGATTGATGCTTCCTCTTGCCGTCTGTGGCTTTCTGCTAACCAAGTGCTGCAAATTCCCCATATTCTGTAGTAGATTTTGGAAGTTAGACTTTCTTGAATAAATAAGGACGCGAATATAGTAGGCGTGTGCGTGGCATTGCACACGCCTGGCCCAGAGGCGATCCGTGGCCTTTGAGATAGGGAGGGGAGATCCGACGGGGAGGCGTGTCGGAGGCATGTGCTTCCACGTGACACGCCATCACGCGACAAAATCAAATGTTTTTGTTAGCTGAAAACACGCACGCATGTACTCTATGGTCTGCCTCAGTGGTACAGCCTTTTGCTGGCGCCTCATGCGCAGTATGGACGCAGCCTAAGTGTCTGGATGACCCTGGGTGAGAAACTGCTTCTGCCAATTAGATTCCGTTCAACCTCTATGCCAAGAGAGACAACATGCTTGGATTGGAATTAGTGGTTGGTCTCTGTGAAAGCAGATACACGGTCATTGGTAGATTCTATGGATAATTTATTGATATTCTTATCAGATACCAAGTTGTTAAAGGCAGTGCTGGAGTTATTAAGATTAAGTCTGCTCCTTCTGACCATCTTCTTTATTATCAGGATCATTAGAAATGTTTTTTATATCAAGCGGTAAACCTCAAAAGTTATTGCCAATCCACCCACATATGTTTCTCTGTGGTCCCTCTTCTTGGAACAGAATACCTGTACTTTGTAGTTGTGCCTTAATACCATGTGATTTATCGCTAGCTTTTCCCATTTCCTTATCAACATCTCAAATATTTGTTGGTATAGTGACCCTTTCTCTGGATCCAGCTGGTTCCTGCAGAGATCGTCTGTCATTACATTATCCCCAATATATATACATTTAAAAGTTGGTAGCCTTGTTTCTATGGCGAAAAACAACCATTTAGGCTGGATTCTGTCGTAATCACTTCCCACTGAATGGGAAGCAATGATCAACAGATTTTTCAGTTCCTGTCCATCTTTGTTACTTTTAAGCGCCCATTGAACTGTGCTCAGGGCACTACATCTGCTGTGGATACCATTAGCTTCAACAGTGACAGTCGTTTTGCGGTTACTGGTGACTTGACGGCAAAACTGGCTAGCAAGTTGATTGATCTTGTCTTGGTACGCCACAGGCAAGAACACCTTTGCTAATCTTGTTTTGAACCAGGTTGCTCGTTTTTAAATATACTAAACCTTCCATGTTTCTGCAGCAGTGGGAACATCCACTCTGTGTGCTGCAGTGCCAATTCTCGAGTTTGCCAAGACTACGAAGACATTGGTCAACGATCTTGGCACTGTGGATAGAGGAAAGAGCCTGGAATTGGTAGCGGGAGCCTAGAATACAGAATCCTGAATACTTCTGAAGACATGGCCAGATTGGTACATGCGCTTTACTCATGTCTATTGCTAATCCACCTGTTATTTCCAAATTACCAAAGTTATTACAGACTTGATGGATTCCATCTTGAAACGTTTTGGCTTGTTGTAACCATTCAGATACTTCATCTGGTATCTTATGAAACATTCCTTCTTTTTTCGGAACTACAGTATAAGAACAGGTTTCGTGGATTCTGGGCATCCCCAATAGAAAAAATATTTTTGCTGCATGTTGTTGATGAAACGCCAGTGAAGTAGTATCTAGCGATCTGTTGCAATTTCCATTTCCTCTGTGCTTGAAGAACAACCTGCCCCCAAGGTAACAAGTCTTAAAAGGTGGGGACCCTTTGATCTTCAGTATCCTGGAGACGGGGTGCTGAGACATCTTTGTCCCTGTTTATCTGGATTTCTCTGAGGATTTTAATTCTGATCCGCCATACCAGATATTTCACCTGGGTCCTTTGTTGGGCCATTCTGGATACCACTGAAAGTATAGATATTGACAAAAGTCTTTGGGTATCTATTGAAGAATCAGAGATTAAATATTACGTGTCTAAAGGTCTGATATCCTTTAAGATCTACAATATGGATGTTCCCGTTTCAATTGCTTTCTGCAGCCTTCAAAACAAGATTTTGATTGTACGCAGCAAACATGCTGTAGCGAAATTTCTGGTTTCACCACAGACAGTCGATCCTTTTGTACATTGGGTCTTTAAACGACAAAACATTGTTCAATGGAATGGTAGTTTATCTGGTCAGTCTAAAAATGACCACATAATTTTTTGAGGCAGTTCCCATGGGTGTCTATCTTTTTCTTTAAAACTATACATCTTCTAGAAGCTTTTGAGATAGAAAAAATTATTGAGATTTTTCCACTCATTAACCAGCTCTGAGATTATTCTATTTACTGGGATGGCCCATTGCCTTTTATTAAAACCTCATACACATATCCAGTTCCTTAAACTTTTCTTTTTCATCTTCAATCCCTAATTTTGGAAACATTTCCTTGATGCAATCTATGCTAAAACAATTAGACTTCTTTCATTTCACCTTCATCTGAGGAGGCATATACATATAATATACACCCCCCCCCCCCCTCTCCAATATATTCCAGCCTTATAGCCATCAACAACCAAGTAATATCATTAAGGAGGATATTACTCTGACAAATCCCACTGACATTGCAAATGCATTCAATGATTACTTTGTGGTGTGTGCTACTAACTTATTAGCGAAACGCAGCCCAAACCACAAAGATGGACCTCATTGTGAGAGTACACTATAGCCCCACCCTCTCCCAACAATCCTCACAATTTTCAATTTCTGCTCCTCAAATTTAAACTAAGCAGCCAATGTGGATCTGACTTACTGAAATCTAAGGCCGCGTTAACACAGGGGGCTTTGCGACGCGGTGTGCGCGCCTCCGTCTGCTGGGCGATGTGTGATCATCCCCAGCAGACGGAATGACCCGAAACAGGGCGATATTGGGGGGCGGAGGGTGGTGGTGTGTGAGAGCAGGTCTGTGTGTGTGTGTGTGTGTGTTTAGAGCAAGACCCAGAAGCGCCTGTACTTCTGGGTGCAAGCAGGGTACAAAACAGCTAGTTTTATTTTACCGAGGGGATCATATACTGAGATTGGGGGGTGGGGGGGGGGGTCACCGTTCCCTG
>NC_134484.1:399214757-399232257 GCF_040206685.1 Ascaphus truei | reverse complement strand
CACACACTGACAGCTACCAAGTGACACACACACAGTGATACCAGCCTGTCTGCTCTGCCAGGACAGCAAAAAGCTCCTGGTAGAGCGAGCGGCAGCAAGCAAGAGCGAGCAGCAGCACCTAAGTGCTTACTATGTCCCAGGCCTAAGTCATGGAAAACGTGTTCACTCCCAATTAAGCGATTACTGTACCAAGACAAATTTCCCAAGCCAATTCCAATCTGGCTTTCGCCCCAAACACTCCACGGTAACTACCCTGCTAAAAAGTTTGCAACGAGATCCAGTGCGGAAAGGAACAACTTACTGGTGCAATATTCCTAGATTTTGAAAAGACTTTTAATACTGTTGTTCATGTTATCTTGCTTAAACTCCAGTGCTCTGGAATAGGGAAGCATGTTTTAAACAGGTTTCATTCCTACCTATCAGGTAGATCACAACATGTGTCTATCCCAGGCTCTAACTCCAACCCCTTCGATATCACCTGTGGTGTCCCGCAAGGCTCTGTTCTAGGGCCCCTACTCTTCTCAGTGTTCATCAATGATCTTCCTACATATTGTAAGGGAGCTTCAATACACATAAATGCAGATGACACAATCTCCGACCTTGAACACGTACTTCAATCTGACTTTTTGAGATTTAAAAGTTGGATTTCCCAAAATAAACGGTTTTAAAACACTGACAAGACTGTAACAATGGCATTTGGGACCAAAGCTACATTTTTAAAGCTTCCAATGACTGAGCTCCAGATCAGAACCAACGCAAATACCACCCTGGCACGTTACTAGTTTTAAATACTTGGGCATAGGGTGTGACTCCCATTTGGGATGCACATTGATACCCTGACATCTAAAACCTATGCCAAACTCTACTTTATAGGAACAAATCCTCCAAAAGTCTGCTGGTCAGAAAGCGTATCGCACAGCAGATGCCAATGTCAATTATCGACTATGGGAACATAGTATAACGGCTCGGCACCCAAAACCCACCTTGGCAAACTTGATACCCTCTACAATTCAATATGCCGTTTTGTTCGCCAATGCAACTACAATTTGCTCAACAAAATGCTCAAAGAACTAGATTGGTCATCACTTCAGTCTAGACGCAAAGTTCATCTTCCTGTCTTGCCTTCAAATACTTTCTGCACAAGCTCCTCACCCCTACCACATGCAACACTTATCTAAGATCGGACTCCAAAAGACTGTTCATGGTCCCATGGTTCAACAAAGTATCCGGCCGCTCCTCCTCTTACCGTGCACCCCTGCATGCAATGTCTTGTATATAATGTATAACCCTGTTCACTTATGTAACTATGTATTTGTAACCATGTATTACTTGTCATCATAACTCTATGCCCAGGATATACTTGAAAATGAGCGGTAATTCTCAAATGTATTACTTCCTGGTAAAACATTTTTATAAATAAAAAATAAAATCTGAAGCAAGACGTCCTTTTCCGAGTCTCTCCACAAAAGTCCGATTCAAAGTCTGGAATTTGATTTTATCTGGTTCTTTTTATGGGTATCTTAAAAAAAAGGATTTCTTGCTGCCACAATCATCTCAATTGTAGAGGATTTCAACCATGAACAAAGACTATCATACAGAACCTATCGCCACATGACTGACACGGATCTGACAAACAGCCAGTGGACCAAGATGTCCCCTTCTCATTACAGTTCGGGTAGTTTTGGCAGTACAGTATATTCCTTAGTTCTCACTCTGAGAATTCAGAGACAGTAACTGCTGAAGAATCCACTATTCTGGAGCACTGACACCAGATGCAGCCAATCTGTACCAGAAAAAAATGCTTGTACTACTGTGGGGAATGCAATTGGTTCGTGGTTCACAGCCCAGCTTATGCAATGTAGAAAGTGGCACTTAAGGATTTAAACAAATATACACATTATACGCAAAAAATATGTGCCTCAGGCACAAAAAACAGATTGCAAGCTCTACGGGGCAGGGACTGTGTCTGCAAAATGTCTGTAAAGCGCTACGTAAAACTAGCAGTGCTATACAAGAACAAACAATTATAAAAAGTGTTGGATGTGCTCTGTAGTACAGTGGTCATACCTCAGGAGAGGTATGTAAACTTCAATAGTAACAGCAAACAACACTCCTTAAGTAATTCTTCTTAAGGCTCAGTCCCCATTGTAGGCTGAGGCGCGCGTGCCACACCACAGCACAGCCCTCTATGGGGCAGGCCGCAATGACACGTACACTGGCAGGGAAGACAAGAATTTTGTCATTCCGTGCCGCAACGCGATCACGTGGTCGGCGCGCAGCCAATGGAAAAGCAGATATGCCCCGTCTTGGCCACACCCCGCGCATCCCATCGCTCCTCTACAGACCGCACAACGCCAGGCGTGCGTGCTGCAGTTAAGACTAGGGTCGTAGCCGTACACAGCATTTTATTCATGATCACCAACGTTTCGGCCCTCGCAGAGGCTCTTTTCAAGGTACAAAAAAAAAATGCCATTAAGTAGTTCTATTTTTTTTGTACCTTGAAAAAGGCCCCTGCATGTCTACTTATTCATGTATCATAGGACATACGACAGCTGGCAGAGGTGACAAAAACCAGGGCTGAGGAGGGATACGATAGTTGCCTAGTGCGCCAGAGAACAGAGAAAGAGACAGCCTGCTCCTGAACCGTTGTTACAGGAAAAACCTGGTGAGGCTACACTAGACCGTCCTAAAATCCTAGCCGGGGATAACTGCCCACAGAGTACACTCCCTCTGCGGCAACGAGCAATGATAAGGACGTAATGACTGAGTTTGAGCAGGGCGACAATCAGAGGGAACAGGAGAGAACATCTTCCTTTAAGCAATTCTGTTATAAGTTATCGGACCTGTGTAATACCAGTGTGAGTGGCGTAAATTACTTTGGTGATGCACTGTTATGGGAGGATGCCAGAGAAATTATTTTGCAAGTCACATTTCTTATAACTGGAGCCAATAGTTAGTCACATCTCAGGACTGCTCGAGATTTTATATATTTATTTATTCTAAAGAATGCATTGACAAAGAATTGCATACAAGGAATCATAACATACGAGTCATGCAACTCTCCCCTAACCTGTATTTTCACTCCCTATACAAGCAGGTGTACAAAAACGAAACATCCTTTATGTGGCCAGGTCTCCCCTTTGGGCTTTCCCTTGGTCTCTCCCCCTTACCTCTGCGGGTGGTGCGGGTGCCGCCAGAGGCTGCGGTTAGACCGCCGTAGGCAGAGAGGTCGAGGCAGGGGCATCTGGGTAGCCAGAGATGCGCGACGGCTCCCATAGCAGGGCGCCACCATGTTTAGTATGCGCACGCATGCGCAGACAGTTTGCGCAGATAGGTCTCCAATCCATTTTGGTATACCTTGCGCATGCGCTGAGTTACACAGAGGCAGCCATTACAAGGAGTACTCCGCAAAAAAGACCAGTCTCCACGTCATCACTCAGGGTATACAGCAGCTTAAAAAAACCTTAAAAACAACTTTTTTAACAAGTTACATATAGACAAAGACAGAAGTTGCCAAATCCTTCTATATAACTCTCACATTGAAACAAAGTAGCTGGGACATGGCAAGAAAAAGGCATAGCTTCTTTGAAAAGATTGCCTTTCAACACACAACCATACAATTCTATAACAAATCATGCAGCAAAAAAGGGCAATGATCAGGTCCGGACATCAAATTATCACAAGGTATATATCTCTGACTTTGTACAGCAATTGTCACTTACCTCATTGGAGTAAGATATATGGATATCTAGGGGAAAGGATATATAAGAACATTATACGTCATGTATTTATTTTTCCTGGTTTTGCACACTCTGTTTTGAATGTGACCGGGTAGGCGTTATCTTATCACCTATTTTTTGGATACCCCCGAACCTATACTCCACATGAATATTTATGGGCCTGATCTTATCCTAAACTTCATACAGAATGTGTAAAAGTAAGAAGGCCTCAACAGTCTCTTGTTAAAAATATTTTTGACCCCCAGATTTCACTGAACTTTTTTTTCTATTATGTTCAAAGAAATAGGATCGTTATAAGAACCTCGAGGGAATGTACAGCAGACCAAACTAATTAATCTGGGGAGGTAATGCAGAATAGGAGGTAATGGACTTGGGCAGACAGAGGTGGTGTGCCCAGAGAATATGAAGAAGCTGTACTACTCTGTAAAATACAAATCATGTTTGCACGATCAGAAGAAACATATTAAGTAAGGGCAAACCATAATGGCTCATTAAAACAACCGTTTAAAATATGTTTTATACAAAGTGTGGTTAGTGTATACAGAACATGTATATGTATGATGTGAACATCGTTGATTACTTAAATGGACAGTTAAAAATGGGAAACTACAATTAACTTTAGTACCACAAGCAAAGATGTAACTCTCCTTGTCCATGTGACACGTCACAGGCGGCCTTTCCTATTTACTGCTCATGTGGTTCATGGTTTTCACATTGTTTTCAGAAGAATCTTTATATACACAGAACCACTATCATAAATCAGAACGATAGTGTTAATAAAACATGCCCAGTACAGAGAAATCATACAGTCTTGAAAGTGAAATTTTTTTTTTTTTTACACTTCTGTTTATTTATTTTTTTTATCTTGAATGCACTTATTTATTAAGAAACCCTAAAGAATTTCTGTTTTGGATAAATATTGATGTCACATAAATTTCTGTTAAACTGTAAAAATAATGCCAATGTTAATCTGTATAAAAACCAATTGGTAATTTATCTGAGTGAGCTCTTAACCAGCCTGAATTAAAGTAGTATATATTGATTGTACCACATAAAAATTGTTGAAGGGCTGTTGGGCCCAACTTTGAAAAGAGAAAATAGATTGCCAACCACGCATAATTTAATTTTCCTGGAACCACATGGCAGTGGGCACATGGGGTTAACTCTATCCTTAGCTTGAGTAGGACAGGAAATTGAATTCTGCAGGTAGTACCATAAACATGTTTTTTTCCCATAGCTGAAAGATACAACTGAGACATCATTAAACAGAGGGTAAATATATACCTACTGCTATATGGTGGTTTCAGTAAAATAAAATTACGGTTGGTTGGCAATAAATGTACCTAAATACATGTGCAAGAGATGCTTGTGCTTAAAATGCCCATGATGTGGCCATTGTCCATGTTGAATGAACTTTTAGACCTAATGGCGGAGTCTCCCCTTTCTGTTCATAAGCTTTTCGATGTATGACTCCTCTGTGACACAAACGCTTATATATATGTTGTGGTTATTTTGGGGGGTTCAATATGAGCTAGTAGGTGTCCTGTATGTTTTACAATTCTTGTTCAGCTGGTCATGGCTGATTTGAGGGTGGCTCCTCCCTAGTTTGAAGCTCACCCCTCCCACTTTTAAATGTTAAAAGCTCACTCCATTGCATTTCCCACTCTCAGGGGAACTTGCTTACAGGTTGATTGCGACAACTCTAATACAGAGTGCTTTTCCTAATAATGTACAGGTTAATAAGAGCTTCAATCAGACTTAGAAGTATTCAACTAATTTTGACAGATTTATTATAAATCATTCTTCCTGGTAATGTACAGGTTATTAAGAATTTATATTAGTGTTAGGTACCCTTAAGATGTGGTCTGCCGTGTAGGGGCTCAAGGGCTTACAACACTTTGGCCAAAGAGTTAAACTAAAAGACCATTTTATTCAAAAAAATATTATATATAGTAAATATTGGCCCAAGCAGCACACGTTTGGTACTAGGTGGCGAGTAGATTTTTTTGTGTGGCGAGTAGATTTTTTGGTGATTTGTCAACCACTATATATATATAGACAAAAACAGGACTTGCGCTCATGAGTGATTATAATAGGAAAAGTGATTTAACATAAAGGTATGTAGAAAATATACAATACAACCTTAACGAGTGAGGTTTTGTGCAGCTGGTCTGTGGGGATGGCTCAAACACCAAAGCTACATGGAAACAAAAAAAGAACAGCGCAAAAAAACCATTGTGTAGTGTATTAAAAAATTATTTATAATATAAGGGTGAGTATTGCACGTACATCAAAATTAAGGGTTAATAGCATGACATGTTAGGGACATGTTACCACTCTGCAGGCACAGCAGGATTCAGACACCGGTTGCAGGACGTTCACCCTCAGAGTGCTGGTGTAAGATTCCAAAGTAAGCAGCTCAGCGTTGGGGAACCTTCCCACACCGTCACGGAGCTCTCAGCAGCGTTGGAGAACCTTCCCACACGGTCACGGAGCTCTCAGCAGGGTAGATCGCCACGCTGCTTCCGGGTTACTCCACGCCGGCGTGTGGCGTCATCAGGCAGCGTCTCTAAGCCGGTCGCGTCTTTGATGCGTCACTGTCTCACATTCAGCAGTCCAGCGGCACACAAAGTCCCAAACACGTCCCGTAGCAGAACAAATGTTCAATTTAAAACCACAATGGGGATGCAAATAGTAAGAATAAAGGAACGCGCCCTCTCCTACGCGTTTCGTACTTCCGTACTTCGTCAGGGATTCCCTGACGAAGTACGGAAGTACGAAACGCGTAGGAGGGCGCGTTCCTTTATTCTTACTATTTGCATCCCCATTGTGGTTTTAAATTGAACATTTGTTCTGCTACGGGACGTGTTTGGGACTTTGTGTGCCGCTGGACTGCTGAATGTGAGACAGTGACGCATCAAAGACGCGACCGGCTTAGAGACGCTGCCTGATGACGCCACACGCCGGCGTGGAGTAACCCGGAAGCAGCGTGGCGATCTACCCTGCTGAGAGCTCCGTGACCGTGTGGGAAGGTTCCCCAACGCTGCTGAGAGCTCCGTGACGGTGTGGGAAGGTTCCCCAACGCTGAGCTGCTTACTTTGGAATCTTACACCAGCACTCTGAGGGTGAACGTCCTGCAACCGGTGTCTGAATCCTGCTGTGCCTGCAGAGTGGTAACATGTCCCTAACATGTCATGCTATTAACCCTTAATTTTGATGTACGTGCAATACTCACCCTTATATTATAAATAATTTTTTAATACACTACACAATGGTTTTTTTGCGCTGTTCTTTTTTTGTTTCCACTATATATATATATATATATATATATATATATATATATATATATATATATATATATATAGATATATATATAGTGGTTATATATATAGTGGTTGACAAATCACCAAAAAATCTACTCGCCACACAAAAAAATCTACTCGCCACCTAGTACCAAACGTGTGCTGCTTGGGCCAATATTTACTCGCCCGGGGGTTAAATCCACTCGCCCGGGGCGAGCAAATGTATAGGTTTGTCGAACACTGTTATTTATATATATATATATATATATATATATATATATATATATATATATATATATATATATATATATATATATATACATACATACATACATATATACTTATATACATATTATATAAACATACATATATATATGTTGTGGTTATTTTGGGGGTTCAATATGAGCTTGTAGGTGTCCTGTTTGTCCTAAATACATGTGCAAGAGTGACCTATTGACACAGGCAGATCCGGTATCCAAGTATGCCAGCCGTACGAATTGGCTCTCCAAAACTCCCGGTGTACACAAATGTCATGGCTGTATAAACTGTCAACACATGATATTGGGGAAAAGCTTTGTCCATCCACACAGTGGAAAAGCCATTAAAATAAAGGATTACATGAACTGTGAGAGTAAATTCGTTGTATACATCATCCGGTGTCCATGTGACCTGTATTATATTGGTAAAACCACACGTATGTTGAAGGAGCGTATGAGCTTGCACCGCTCCTCCATCAGGAAGGCATTACTTGACAGTACGAATAATGAGGATCTCAAACTGCAACCGGTAGCGAGACATTTTAAAGATCACAAGCATAGCTTGGCAACGCTACGATGCATGCCCATCATGCAAGCCCATGCTGGCCCCCGTGGAGGAGACAGGGGCAAATTGCTGTTACAACTTGAAACTCGCATGATTTTTGAACTGAACACAATGGCTCCGCGAGGACTAAATGAAGATTTCAAATTAGGATGTTTTTTGTGATTGCATCTTTTGAATTTTTGTTCTGTGTCCCTTTCTCTTCAGTAATGCATAGATGCTCTTAATTAGGTTTCCATCGCCAGGACTTTGCAATATTGTTACCCAATGGTGCAGTACTGAATATTAATATTTAACCAGTATGCCATTTACAATTGCCTAATTTATATGCATGTTTTTGCTCTACCTCCTTTCCCTTGTTATCCCTCCCTCCCCTTGCCCTCCCTCCCTCCCCTTGCCATCTAAACAGTCACCCTCAGCTCTGGAAATTGTTTTTATTCCCCTTATGTGTTGATTCACTTGTTCCTTCACTGTCATTTTCTTTAGGGAGCTGCCACACTGATGCAATTGACACTGAATGGGGTACCAGATCGGCGTGACGTTCTGGTGCTGTCAGAGAGCCTTGCACATGCGCAACTTTACTTTGAGCTGACTTCCCAGGACTTTATGACGCCACACATGCGTTTCCTAGCAACATTGGACGCTAGGATTTTTTTTGTCCACCGGGGGAGCCTGTACTCATCTGCCCATGTGAGATAGCATACATTGCTCTGTCTCCTGCTTTCCAAGATGGCCGCCGTACTACCTCATACACTGATTGCACTCGTGGAGCTCCAGGATTGTACAATTAGCTGCCTCTAATTGTCCTCACATGGTGAACTATGGGGTATATATGTTCTCTGGGTGTCATTGTCTGGTAGCACCCCCCTGAGGAAGGTCCTGCCTAGGACCGAAACGTTGGGTTTATAGTGTGCTGTTTTGTAACTGCTAATACATGTCTTTTTGCTTTATCTGAGTGTTGCTGCTTTTGTGCCTTCTCTTATGGGAAGACAGGGTTTCTATATTGATTTCTATGGAGCATGCACCTTGACTTTACATTTGTTGCTTGGAGTGCTGGCTGCTGCTTTTTGTTGTACATATATACTTATATACATATTATATAAACATACATATATATATGTTGTGGTTATTTTGGGGGTTCAATATGAGCTTGTAGGTGTCCTGTTTGTCCTAAATACATGTGCAAGAGAGGCTCGTGCTTAAAATGCCCATGATGTGGCCACGGCCCATGTTGAATTAACTTTTAGACCTAATGGCGGAGTCTCCCCTTTCTGTTTATAAGCTTTTCGTATGTATGAAATGGTTCATGAGGATAGTGACCTTGGATGCTGCTTGCCCAGTTCTACTGTAGGTCCCCCTGGGAGGATAAAATCGCCTATCTGACTTTGAGACTCTGTTTGCGGTTGAGGTTGGTTTTTAAACATCTCACAACATCAAGATTGTGCAGTACTTCCTCTTATTTCCTGGATTTGTGCAAAATGAAGAAATTCTAATCTCCTAGTTAATATGGAATGGGCATACAACTAGGTAGGAAATTGTAAACTGGTCGCATTACTGCCTTATCCTTGTACGATAGTCTGTAGCACCCCCACACTTCTTTATTATGTTATGGAGATGAGGAATGTAATGTTCTATGGTAGTAGCTTCAAAGAGATCTGGTGTAATGATTAAAAAGGATGTACTGTTAGAGCTTCTAGAACCAGAGGGGTCCTGTAACAGGGACTTATCACTGTTTCAGAGAATCTGCCTCTAAATCCAGCAGTGTGCTGGTTAATTGCACACAGGCAATCAACCAGACTCCACTTGGCTGATTAAGACTCTTAGGAAAAAAAAACTGATGTGAGAAACAGGAGAGAAATTCCTTAGCTCACATTTGGGCTGACATAAGGAGAAGGAAGACTGCAGAGATTTTCCTTAGCCCACAACTGGGCTTGACCTGAGGAAAAGATGGTCTTAATGCACTGTATGCTGACAACAAGACAAGGGGACAAGATCTCAATACAGACATTTCCCTAGCACACAAGAATGCTGACCCAGGAGAACAGAGAGGCCTTCCCCTACAGCTACAACAGAAACAGATAAGAGACTTTCTTGTTCGACTGTTGTATATGTATGTATGTATGTATGTATGTATTTATGCATGCATGCATATATGTGGTGGTAACCAGCTTAGCTCCCACCCAGTTAGAGAGGGCTGGGGTTTAGATATTCTCCAAAGCGGAGCAGGCCTTTATTTTGTTTATTTTTAATGCTTTGTCTTGTTAAAGGAACAGGCGCAATAACGCCGGGATTTAATTGCACCCTAAACGGTCTCCATTAAATATACCTCTGCACACATCTCTTACAGGTCCTATGACAGAATTTTACACCTGACTTTTGGCCTAATTGTTTGACTGCTTGCAAGAAGTGAACGATGAGGCTCTCTGACACAAGGTTCCTCTCTAGCAGTGCAGACAATGCAGATACTTGCACTTTTAATGAACCCAGGCCGAGTCCTCGGTCGAAAACTTCTTACAAGAACGCTTATACCACAGACCTTGACAAAGTGCTTCGGCATGAAACGTGTAGGTGCGTTCATGTATTCCTTGTTGTTTGTGGAAGCTTGCAATAAACAGCTGATTTGACGGATTTTGAGTTTGCCTTGATATTTTCCTTGTCGTTGGCTGTGCTCTGTTTGACACCCTCACCTGGATTACCACAGAGGTTGGCAAGAACATTTTTGGTTTCTTTCTTACACACCAGTCCCTAAAACAAAGCCAAATATGGTAATACACAGAGTAAGTCGACTTTCTTGCTTCCAAAAAGGGTTCAAACAGTTCTGCGCATCCTTTGTCTGATTACTTGCCACTCAACTTCCTGGCTCCAAAGGCTAGTTGCTTGGGGTTTGGATGTTTCACAAGGCCTTGATATAGTACCCCTTGAAAATTCAGCAGATGACATATGTAGCCATACTGTATTTATCAGATGGGCGAACCAAGGGCATCTATACGCATTGCACAGGGATGAATTGACATTGAGCAGTAGCAGTTCACCTTTCTGTAGTAATACGTGCCCATCAGATCTACGTCAGGTTGACCCCAACACACCATTTGATGAAAAACCCTGCTTTATAAGGCCCATTCTCCAGGGTGAATCCGAGATAATCTGCAGTCGTGTTTTGTGGCCCTGGTATGTGTATGGCTGTAATAATTGCCACATGGCTCTCTGCCAATGACAGGAATGATGCTGTTAATTTCAACCTTCCACTTTTTTCCCCTCCTTGCTTGGTTGGTTATATAATTTTACTATGGTGCTGTTTAAAGCCTAAAACCCCCCCAAATGTTGTCCTTTAATATCACTATAATTGTGCATAAAAGACTTGATTCGCTTCATATTCTTTGGATTGTCGCTCCCCTGTAGAACATTTTTGTTGCAGAGGTCTCATATGTAGCCTTGCCCACTTCACTACATTCAGTGTTGATGTGAACTTTAAAAGGAGTTTCATAGAATCTGCCACAGAGGTGAAGCTTGCTGTCCTGAGCTCGTCTGAGCCACAATCTCTTGGGCCTTTGTGTGAAGAAAACAAACTTCTCTTTCTGCTGTATGAAATTCTACTTCTCAGAATTTTAGTGATTGTGCCAGTTTTAGTTGTTGCTAAATTGTGTTCACAATCCAGCCATGGTGGTGTAGAAGGGAAATTACTACCTCTCTGTCTAATAGTCGAACTCTGTTCCGCAAATTTTTCAGATCGTCTAGATCAGGTGTGCGCAAACTGGATGGTGCCCTCCCAGGGGGCAGGAGATTTGCTGGGGGGGGGATAGGGGGGCGTTGCAGAGACCCCACACTCTTCCCCACGGGGCATTAACATTAAATGCCGGGGGGGTGGGAGAAATCGCGTGAGGCCTCTGCATCACTTTACTTACGAAGATTCAGCCGCTCTGTGACGTGCCGCCGTGGCAGGGATGGGGCGCGGGCGACGCAGCAGGGAAGACGGGGCGCAGCACAAAAAATTTGTGCTCTCCTGGTCTAGATAAGGGAATATTTATATACCCATCTTTCTTAATTCTACTATTAGGGGTCCTAGAATCTTTGTGAATGTCCTTGTTGAAGTTGCTAAACCAAAAACGGAAGAGATGTGAATTGGTAATGCTTGATTTGCGGAGATCCTCTGATGTTTTCTTGCTATTGAAATGTGCATGTATGCGTCCTTTAGGTCCATTGATCTACATCCAATTGTAGGGTTTTACTTCTTGGATGATGGTATTCAGTGGAATCATTAACATTTTCACTTGCAGGTAGGTATTCAGTTCCCTTAGATCTAGAACTGCTCTAGTCCCCTTGAAGCCTTTCTTACCAGAAAAATCCTGGAATAAATTACTGTTTAATTTGTTCTTGAGGTACTCTTCTGGTCAACATTTCCTGCAGTAGGTCTCTTAAAATGATACTCATTTCTTAGGTTTCTTCTTTTGTAGGAGGACGTCTTGATATTCCAAATATGTCCTTTCTTGAGAACCTTTTAAATTCCAGGTGGTTATCATATGAACGGATTTGTCTTCTACTGATTGAGTCCAAGCAGCCCTGAACCGGATTAATCTTCCTCCATCTGCCTCATCCAAGACGTATGCCGATAAAATGGTCTCTCTCTACAATATGTCCTTGCTTCTCTCTATTGTGTTATTTCCAACTGACGAGATGAAGAATAAAGTCCTTTTACCTCCTGAGGCTTTGGATATAATTGCATCCAATTTTTACATGAAGAGAAATCTTCCCTCAAAAGGGTAATGTGCCTAAATTGTTCTTTGAAGCAGAGTCTGCCACCCCGTGTCCAAGACACAGGGATCTTCTTTCCACCACTGAAAGCACCATTGATTTTGCTGCTAATTTCACCGCATCCAGTGATGCTTTTGCAACATAGTTTGCTGCAAGCTTGTCTCCGATACGGCTCTTGGAGAAAGGACTCAAGCAAGCTTAAATCCTAATGCTTCCTCAATATTTAAGATCCATATACTCATGACTTGATACAGACGTTTTTGATACTGCAACTTTGCATGCCGCTCATGCAGCAAAATCAAATTTCCTTAAAACTCTATTGCATCTTTGAAGGATGCTGCATCAATCGTTAGCGTAGTTTGCAATGCTAGAGATTGCTGCATCAATCTTCAGAGGTACGTCAGCAAAATTTATTCTTTAACACAGAAAGACGTGACATTCTCAGAACTTCCTGGGGGATTGGTAATTTTCTATCCGGCTAGGCCCAGTCTGACCATCATATCTGATCACCTGATGAACCAGACAGTAGCTTGTTTTGCTTTGGATCCCCACAAATAGTTTATCCATTCTCTGACTACTATTGTTTTGTCCCCTGCATGTGTTTTCTTTCTGCTATGGCTGCCATGACCTCTTCCCTAGTTCTTGTCACTACCTAGTACCTAATGGAAAGTACCTAGCTGTCTAGCTTCTCTGGTCCCTGACATAATGGTATACTGTATTTCAAGATCCCTAGCACTTGGTATAGCCCTGCCTTATTTCCTGGTGTGAGGCTGTTGTTCCGACAGTCGGAGACGCAATCCGGAAGTACAGAACAGTCTATATACAGATGGTCCCAGCGCATGGGACATGGAGTCAGATGACACCTTATTTCCAACGTCTTGATCGGCAATTGGCATTGTGAACCACCAACCCACTGATCTCACTATATTTGAATTGTAAGTTTCTACTTCCTTCCATTTTATGTTTTGAATATTCAAATTTTACTTACCTATGGGGCGCTCTGTGCTTTTTCCTTTCTTAATATTTTCTACTTTAATATCAAAATCGGAGTGGGCACATACTGTAAATACATATACATTATAATCATTTTATACTGTGGGAGTTTCACTGAATTACATATTTTGCTGTTCCAATGTTTTTAGATGTATTGAGTGTTCACATTCGTGATGTGGTATTTAGCCACCATACTGGCACAACTTGCTTACACCATCTACTGCATGCATATACAAAGCAAGTTTCACTGAAATTAAAGCAATCCTCCCTCCCCCACTCCCTGCTTCTGTTGTTGCACATACAGCTGCCCACAGGGAAATACCAGTGGCTAAAGTCCCATCTGATTTTTCAGCCTTTCGTTCATGTGTAGACCAGACCTCCTCTGAAGTGCAAATTCTAATTCAAAGACATGCATATGCTTTCCATAGACACGCTTGCGTATAGACAAAGAATGTGCATTTCAACCAGGTTCCATATAAATTTGCATGCGCATACAAGGTTAAAAAATCGATAGTACGAGTTCCGCAAAATGTAATTCGTGCATCTATTTCTTCTCGATAATTAAATATATAACATGCTCACAATTATTTTACAGGTGAAAGTGTACAAGAGCCGGCCCAAAGAAGATAGTCAAAATACAATTTGATCTTCCAAATGTACAATGTGTGTGTGTGTGTGTGTGTGTGTGTGTGTGTGTGTGTGTGTGTGTGTGTGTGTGTGTGTGTGTGTATATATATATATATATATATATATATATATATATATATATATATATATATATATATGGCACTGTGTGCTCATTTGCATGTCATTTCCCTTGCTGCAGTGGAAGTGCTGTGTGCTGGGTGATGATGGGGAAAGGCGGGGTTGCAGACCTGCCTAAGACATGCAGATGAGCATACAGTTGTGTGTGTGTGTGTGTATATATATATATATATATATATATATATATATATATATATATATATATATATATATATATATATATACACATACATACATACATACATACACATACATATATACATATATATATATATAAAACTTTTTAGTCATCTGAAGTTTTTAGGGGAAGAAGGGGTGGGTTATACTGTATTTAAATACATTTTATATCATATACAAAATTAATGGAAAGGGATGGGTTACATTGCATCTAGATTGAAGACGCACTAGCACACTAGCGCCGCCTATCATTACTGCAACCAACACTAAAACCCAATTTTTCCAGTCACCGTGCACTCACGAGTCTGTTGTGACAAAACATCGGGAGATCAGACAGACTCCTCGAGCCCCCGCAGAAAGCAAATTATGCTAAATCTGTATTTCAAGATTTAAATCAGATTCCTCGTTAGAATCTCCTGTTCTCAGGATTCACAGTATTCTCCCTGTTATAAATGCTGGTACTGGATCTCGGATTCATCTGACAAGAACTCACTTTATCCAGAATGGTTCGAGATCTTGATCTTTTCTGTGTTGATTTACTCACTAGCTGTACAGTCGACTCAACACACAGTTACTGTAGCCTTCATCCGGGATAGGAAATTGTTAACCTGCTCATTTGGATCTCCTGCTGCTGCTGCTTTAAGAAAATCGTCACAGTTTCTTAGCTTCCACTGCAGGTTCATAACAAGCTGAATATACAAGCTTTTTTTTGCAGCCATTTTTTTCTGATAAAGAACCTCTATCACCACTAAAAAAAATCCTGCATGAGCACTCTCTTTCCATACACTTATACCGAAGGACTCCTCTTGTTGATTTAGGCAACGACCCATTGCTTGTTGCAGACTCCATCCTGATATTGGGTATTCTCAAAGCTTCCTTCAATTGATCTGCACACTTCTCTCTGGAGAGCTACATGCTGCCGAGTTGTTCTTTATTATAAAGATGTTGCTCTGTCAACATCAGATCTCCAATCACATTGTTGGATGTAGTCTGTGCACAAGAGCATGCCCGAGTGCGTATGTGGGAGTGTGCGCGCACCATCAGACCAGGAGGGACGCTAGTGTACCTATCGAATTCTCCTTGCCGCTGCGTTCTGAGACATCTGTGGTCTGCCCCAGCTGCCACCCACGGTGCTGACGTCGGAGCTGCAGGAAAAGGAGAGAGGCTGAAGACCTCATGGATTTAACTGCACTATCTGCAGTCTGGCGAGTCCTCTTAAAAACAAACACACTCTACACCTAGCTGTAGGAGGAGGGGGAAAAAAAACTACCTTTTAGTAGTGGGACGGGTCTTATGGTACCACCTGCAGAATTCAATTTTCTGTCCTACTCAAGCTAAGGATTGAGTTAATCCTACGGTGCCCACTGCCATGGGGAACAGGGAAAGTTACCAAAAATACCATAAATTTAATTTTGACTCATTACATCCATAATATATTTACTGCCATGAGGAACAGCATTTTCTAAATTATATATATTCACACAGCTTTTAAACACGGAACGGCGATACATCAGCTTAAATGGGCTCCATGTGAATGGATATTCCAGGCAAAAGGTGACACATTGTGTGCTCATATGCATGTCATTTCCCAGAATCCCTTGCTGCAGTGGGAGCACTGTATGCGAGGTGATAATGGTTGAAAGGCAGGGTTGCAGACCTGTCTAAGACATGTGAATGTGCTCACAAGTGATATTCTTTATTGGCTATATGCCAACGGTGGAGGTTTTCTGTCGCCTTTTTCCCCCATCATAACTTAAAATGTATGGTACACACACACACACACACACACATACACATCTTAAGCATGTCTGAAACCCTGCTTTTCACCATTATTCCCAGCATACAGTGCTTCCACTGCAGCAAGGTATTCTGGGAAATGACATGCAAATGAGCACACCTTTTGTCTGAAAAACCATTGTTACATTTAGCCCATATAAGCTAATGCTCGCTGTTAACACAGCTTTAAAAGCACAGCATGGGAATCAGATGCAAAGCCAGAGAAATCATTCACAGAAATGTTTCAACCTTAATGTATATCATCAGTGTGAAGTTGGTTGTATGGCTGGCTTTTGATTGATATATATACAAAGATATATATAATTTTTTTGTGTGTGGAATACCTTGTCCTGTATAGACCATTTTTTCCCATGTGAATCCACATACACAACTTGCTATACCAAGATCACTGAATGAAAATAAATGATGGTACACATCCAAAGCAACAAAAAATGGGAAATGACATTGGTTTCACCTCACTGAGGTGCTTTCCGTCCTCTATTCATTGCTTATTACTCTGTGAAACTCTTGTATGTGTCAACAAAACTGATAGAAAGTAACTGGTCTTCCTCCTCCCAGCCCCCAAGATGTCCTGGGTGTTTACTGCTTCAGTGCTAGAGGGGTCAGGAAGAAAATACGCCGATATCCCCCATCTGCCAATTTCAAAATTAGCCCTTACAAGTTTAGTCCATCAATACAACACGATTCCCATCTTCCCCCAATTAAGTCTTCCCTTAATGGTCTGCAGCAATCATACAGGCTTATTGTATCAGAAAGTGGGAATCTCTCTCATCCTACTATTTGCTAGACACATTATAATTTATGAATCCATATTAGAAACATTTATATTGCCATTTATACATTATTTCATAATGAGACAGGTTACATTCTAGACCCTATACATCTGTACTAGCAAACATTCTATAATATATTATCCTAACCAGGCTACAAATCATAGGACGCAAGACGCGGAACTGCACAAGAAAACATTAGAGGTACTGTGTCTAATTTTACGAAATGCTGGCAAGGAGATATTTGAACCTGAATTTATAGGGGATTACACAACATTTATACAGAGGACATTTTTGCATATTACATATTTTTATGGAATTTATTTTTGTAAAAGTAAACGGTACCACAAGTGCATAAATAAAATAGCAATGATGATACTCGTGACCG